>NC_040891.2:13143038-13368038 GCF_900634795.4 Betta splendens | reverse complement strand
CCTCGTAATAAAAGATGCTTTCTGGCCGTGGGCACATTTTAATACTGTATGTTTCAGGATATGAGCTCTATTGTGACCACTACTAGTGAAACATCTTCTAGTAAACGACGGCTGATGACAACAAGCTACTGCTGAGTGGAAACGCTGCAGAAGCCTTTATTTTAAGCCACCTGTTGACGCTATGTGACAGGCCGCAGGCTCCGGGTCAATGAGGAGACGTGCTGCAGCTCCAGCAGAGCTTCAGCAGCAGAGACGGTGTGAAGCGCTGAACGCTGCTGCGAAGGCTTCTGTGTGAGCATCACTGGGCCTCCTGGGCTCCTGACCTGGAAACCCTCAACGGGCCTCTTTGTGCGTTCCAGCGCCACGCGTGCCGCCTTTGACTGGACCCAGAGCGTGGAATGGATTCCTCGTCCTGGTTCTGGCTCCACCTCGTTTCCGGCTGTTCCTTCTAATCCTCCCAGAGCTCATGTCTGGCTGCTTCCCACCGTTGTCACTCGGCTTCCAGCAGCAGCCGTCGCCCCGGGTGACACACAGTGGGTCGGAACCAGCGTTTCTGCTGCGTGAAGCTCCCTGACGCCGTCTTTACCTATTGATAATGGATTTGCAGAGGAGCTGCTCTCCTCCCGTTGACTCTGACTCACTGTGGAGCTGATGCGACGGCGACGCGTTTCCGCTCTTATCTCAGCAGCATGTCAGGGTCCTGTGTGTTCATCAGAGCTGAGCAAATACTATTAAGGTTTATGGCTTCAGATCAGACGTGTGCGTGTGCAGAAGTGGCTGTTGGCTCTGAATCCTAAACCATATTTACACTTTGATAGAAAGCGCCGGTTACATGCGCCCGCTCAGCTGTTGTTACAGTATGACTCACTTTTCCCAGAAAGCCCCCTGAGGAGACTGAGGCGCAGCTGCTTGAGATATCCCACCGCTTTTGATGACGCTCGCTGTAATTATAATGATCGGCCATGATGGCCGGCGTGACGCTGAGGCGAACCCCCCACGCAGCCTCGCACCCGGGACGCGGCCGGCCTCCACCCACCGTGCCCCTGTGGCTGGAGGCCGATGCTGTTGTTGCCTCAGAGACTGTTGCCAGGCAGCCGGGGAGGAGCGGAGGGGGAAATCACAGGCTGGTGCTGAAGAGGGGACATCAGGATGGGGGGGGGGGGGGGGGGGGGGGGGGCAGGTGAGTGAGTCAGCTTCCACTCAGTTATAAAAAGCGAGGGTGACTCAAATCAGATTCTCAAAACAAACTGAAGTGAATCAGATCTTGGCCACGTACAGACACGTACGTGACGCTAATGGCTCCATCATCAGGCAGCGTTGTCACGTGTGTCGGACTATCTCCTCCTGAGACCCAACTACTCCTGAGGACGTGCTGAGGATCACGAGGAGCTGCTGAGCACCTCCTCCCTGACCTGCACTGACCTGCTGTGGCTTTTTCAGGCTGGTGGTTGCGGCCTCCTCACACTGGGGGATGATGGAGGCACGGGCGCGTGTTCACACCGCATCAGCAGCGCGTCGACAGGACTGGAGGCCTCCAGGAGCTGCTGCTGCTGCTGCTGCTGCTGCTGTGCCCCAGTTCTGTCTGCAGACGGACGACGGCCTGGTGGGCAGACAGCAGCCCGGGGGTCCGTGTAACAGACCCCACACGAGCCCAAGGAGAGAAAACCGAAACCAGACTGGTCCTAAATGAATGAGTCAGTGCGGATGAGCATTTAGCCCATTAGCTGCTGTTCTGTTGGTGCTAGTTGAGCTCCTGTTAGCTAAATTAGCTGAATCTGCAGCTCCATGTAATAAAGACCCTCTGACTGAATAATTGGATTAATGAAGAAGAATGAAGTCGTTATAAACCATCCAAACAACATTAAGGCAGCACACGGTTCAAAGTTGAACTTCTTCTTCTGACGCCGTCAGTGATCATCTCCCGCGCAGCTCGTTCTCCACTGCTGTGAACCAGAGGCACATTAAAGTGTGTCACTGGTCTCGGAGCCTGCGGCCTAAAGGCTGCGTGTGTTTCCAGAACCGTGGTGTTTTTGGGGCCTGTGAGAGTGAACGTCTGCTGTTTGTCGTCCAGCTGTGTCTGAACAGACGCCCTCTCATGAGCGGGGACGTTATATTTAGACGCGCGATGCTGATTGCAGCCTCCACACTCCTCATTTCCTCCCGGAGCCCGAAGCCGCTCATCTTCGCACCACAGACCCCGGATCCGCTCCCTCTCCACTCACATGGACCCGCGTGCAGGTCAGTGGGTTTGTGTGTCAGAGGACAGCTGGTTCCAGGGGTGGGACCGCGCAGAAGACGGCGTGGTCACACCTGTTGCTGTGACTTAGCGGCGACGGGCTTCAAATGTTCAGCGCGTTCGGGGAGAGCGAAGTGTGAGCAGCGTGAAGCAGTGGTCGGTCTCAGGTTGTCAGATCTGCAAGGAGACGTTATTAACACCATTGATCCTGAAACCTGAGCTGCTCCTGTACCTTCACTGTAGTGTAGGAATAAATGCAGTCTCAGAATAGAGGATCAGCTGTGATGGCTTAATTTAAGGTTGTTGGAGCGGCCTCAGGCGTCAGAACAGGTGTGTAGATCTGCTGTCATCAGCATCACATCAGCAGACGCCAGGTCGATCAGTGTGTGCGGTGGGTGTGTAGTAACGCACACGCATGTGTTTGTGTCTGTGTTGCAGTGTGAGAAAGGCCCCGTTTCCCGTGAAGGTCTGCCGTGCGGCTCTGCAGCTTCAAATGCGTGGAAAAGCCAAAAGCGTGACGGTGGAAACCAAACCCGGCCAGAACCTCGCAGATTTCAGGAAGAGCCGGGACGGATTCGTCCTGCTGGTCCCCGGGAACTGAAGCGTCCACGCGGCGTCCACGCGGCACCGGGGACTCGCACCGCGCCATAATTAGGAATTCTCCCCATAGTTTGGTGAGGTTTTAAAGTCTTAACCCAGGGCAGAGTTGCTGGCAGCGTCCACGTCCTAATCCTGAGCTGCAGGACAATGTTCACCAGACGATCACAAACGGATTTGGGAGAAAATGTGGACGACGAAGAGGTTTTTAACGCCGGTGCAGAGACACTGAAGAGCAGTATTAGTATTATTCATTTAAAAAAAAAAAAAACAGAAGTAAATGCACTTTTAATAATAAATTAAACACAGCAATGCGTAATTACAGTCAAGTCCAACATGTTTATTTTTTATACAGAGTAGAAATCTTTCATGCTAAAGCTCTTTTCATGCATTTTCTGCTGCTGCTCATGACACAGACAGTATTCTATAGAAGTAAAGGAAGAAGAAAGGAAAGACACACAATGGAAGGAAATAAATTATTCAAGATTTGCTTTCGTGTCTTGGTGTTAATTCCTCTTTAAAGCTTTGCTAAATGGAGACGGAGCGGCTAAAATGGAGCTAACGGCGTCTGGAGGCCTCAACGACCTGCAGGTGACGCGGACGCGTGAACGGCCCGTCGGTCGGGATCAAAGCCCAAATCAGACCGGGCCTCGGAGCTTCCAGCGACTCAAAGGTTCTAAACGACAGCATCGCAGCGAACGGAAGCAGCTCGTTTGCGATGCGTGTGATTTTAGGAGGAAGAAATCAGCGCGAGAACAAAAGCGTGACATAACAGTCTGACGCTGATCCCAGCGCGTTGTTGCTCCTGCTATTTTTACAACAAATTGTGTTTAGCGGCAAAGCTGTAATTGTGAATCTCATTTCCTTGGAGTCGCGTCGTGCCTGTTGGGCTGCGGCTGCTTCTCAGGGAGAGGAAACCTGAACCTCCAGCCAGAATGAAGGGCAGAGACGTGTTTACTGCGGCGTCTGAGCCCGGGCTTTGGACCCGTGTCACCGCGGAGGCTTTGTGTCTTTACGCCAAATAAACTGTGTGTTAATCTGCTGCTGCAGAGGCTCCACAGCGAACTGGAAACCACTCGACCCCGCGACGCGGCGCCCTGTTCATATTCAATCAGAAATGCAGATTACGGCGTGTGGAGCGAACGTGTTCGCGTGTAATCCTTTAATCATCCGTGTAGTAAAAGCCTCCATTCGTGAGCTCAGCCTGTTGAAAACGCACACTTCCTGGTTCAAGTCTCACGTGTCGCTGGAAGTCACACATTTTCTAACAAGCAGTTCATCATCGGACTAAAACAGGGACATTTGGATCTGGTGGCTGTTGTGATGGTGATGAGCCGTGATAGGTTCAGTGTGACGGCAGCTTCTCCATCCACACAAGAGCAATCACTCCCTCCATTGTCTCGTCCTCACAGTCGCAGCTGCTGCAGTTTAGCTCCTTTCTCCAACGAGGCTCCAGTCTGTTTACTCACTGTCTCGTGTTTTGGACTATGATGAAGTTCCTCATTCTTCTCATTCTTCCACCTCTAATCAAATGTTTCCCCGGTGCCAATTGCTGGTTTAATTATCAATGCCGTTGCAAAAAGGCTGGCACCTGCTCTGTCTCTTGTGAGATTAGCTGCCCCGCAGCGAGGATTTGGTGATGAGTTGGAGAGGATTTACCAGTGGGACTATAATATGGGCCCCGGCGCTGCTGTGTTCTGCCCCTAAATCCGCTCAGGGCCGAGCGGCCGCTGGTCTGGTGAGCTCTGCGGGTTCTCCAGCATCGTTCCGTCATGCAGCCCGGGGGAAGGTCACATGCTGGAGATTACAGCCACACGCGGGGGGAGGTTGCTTTTCCTCTGGCTCGCTCCGAGTCGACGTGCCGCCAGAATGGACGCTCACTAATCAGAGCGCGGAGCGCGAAGAGCAGGAGGTACGGCGTCACGCCTTTTAAAGGTGTGACAAGAACACGTCACGAGACCGGAGCCAGTGATGAAAAGCAAGAGGCCGAGTACAGGACTACTTCCTGTACGCGTGAACGTCTGGACCATGTGTTCTGCTGCTCAGGGTTGTAGGTCATGTAGGCTCCAGCCGTACCTTCTACCTGTGACCTGCACCTCCTGCACCTCCTGCACCTCCTGCACCCCCACCCCCGTAGAAAGGATCAAATCCTGCAGAGCTGCACTGCCGTGTCACCTGCTTTAGTTTCACCATCATCAGCTCCCAGGAAATAAAGTGAAACAGCGATACGGCCGTAAAACTGCAGCTTCAACCATCGGCGTCTCTGGAGGCCGCGCAGCCTCTGAGCGAAGGGCTTTCGGAGCACGTCTGATCCCAGAGGCCTGAATGCAGCCGGTGAACAGCAGCATTAGAGCTGCGACGCGAGGAGGCAGCGCTCAGTGATTTGCGTCCTCGCAGGACAAGAGGAAAAGGACCGCGCTGCCATCTGCAGCGGCTCCTCTCATCTGTCCTCCCTGTTCTATCACAGCATCCTGACCCGCCCTCGCTCACCTCTCGGCCCTCGGCCTCGGCCACTGACCCCCTCTGACCGTCAGCAGATGGGTTTCTCCTCAGCATTGAGACCACGTTGAATGAAGCGCTTATAAATAACGGGACAGAGAAACCCAACGCATGCACTGCGGTCCTCCAGTCAGTCGGAGTTTGCTTGCAGATACGTGTTCGGTGATGACTTCCTGTGTTGAGTCATCAGACTATTCCCCAGACTGTGGGTGGAGCCTAAACGCTGCACAGCAGGCGGGCGATGCAGCCGTGACGTGACGGCGCCCGAGGCCGATGCTCCGTCGACCACTGTGAGAAGCTGCTTTCCAGCGGATCAAAGCGTGCGCTTCATCTCTCACAGATCGCACCGACGTCTGCTGGTTTTTCCACCTGTGGCCGGAGCGGCGGCGGGCGCTGATTGGCTGCAGATGCTCAGATGCAGCGCAGCCCCGCTGACGGGACTGTTGTGTGGCTGCACACTGAGCTATTTTATGTCACGCGTGAATTTACTGCCAGTCTTAAGTTAGCAGCGGCGAGAACAAAGGCAGTTTCAGTGAAGACGCACACGTGTGAAAGAGCATGAAAGAGGACTCGAGTTTGTATTCCATCGCAGTACTTTATTAAATTATCAACATAGTAAACATCATCATGAAACAGGAAACAAAAGACATGAAAATTTGAAATAGTCACATTTGTTTTTCTTCAAGTTTTCCCCATCAACAGTATTTCACCTCTAGAGCTACACACACTCGTCTGTGCCAAAGTCACTGAGGTGATGTGACCGGTGACGACGGCGGAGCGGAGAGGGGTAACCATGGCAACGCCGGAGGAGGACGCTGGGGTGAAACAGCGTTTGGCGAAGCTACGGTGGCGACGCGGGCCACACAGCGACCTCTGTGTCAGACAGTGACAGGCGGATGTGCACGCCATCCCATAATGACTTCTAATACTGCTGACGTGTTCGCTCCAGTGAGATCCACTTTTTAGCAAAGAAACAGACGTCCATTTAAAAGGTCACATAAGAACCAGAGGTAATAAAACAGCAAAGGAACGGCTCTAACTACCATGCTACTACACAGCAGGACTGACGCTTCCTGTCCCTCTGTCCCGCGTATTCACAGCATCACAGACCCACAGCAGCAGCAGACGGAGGCCACAGCTCACGGAGCCGTGGCAGCTTCAGGGGGGAGTCCAGTGGTTCCGTGAGTCCAGGCGAGGAGCGCCAACATTCTCACGGCTCCACGTGCCAGCGCTTCCACTCGCTCCCACGGCCGCACGCGTGTTCACGCCTGTGACGTGCGTTCGCTGGGAGCTACAGCGCCGTTTCCAGGAAAGCGCTTCATCATAATTAGTGAAAAACAACCAGAAGGTCTGAGATACTAAAACACGGAGAGATTTGTTGACAATACCAAAAATACCGATCACATCAAACACCCCCTTAAAATCTTCAGTCACATTTTTCAGACCAGTCCCAGACGTCGTCCTATTCACAGAACACAGTCCTTTGCACCAAAGGTCCCGTTTAAATATTTGTAATTAGTCGGTTCCTGCTAGACCGAGTCTTAAATGATCCGCAGGCATCGTGTGTGTGACTGAACAAGAACTAGTCCAGTTAGAATGAGCCCGGTGCCGAGGTGCATGAATGAATGAATGAATGAATGAATGAATGAATGAATGAATGAATGCTCAGTTGGACCAGTCCAGTCCTGCCTCAAACTTTGACCCACAGTCACACAGAAACCAACAGCACGCCAGCAAATAGTCCCGTTCGGCCTCCTGGTCCTGACAATGGCTGGCGGGTGTGGGGTGTCAAATCTAATGACACACACAGAACAACAGCTGAGTGTGTGGAAGGGAGGGGGGAGTTTGGAGGGGGAGGGGGGTGGTGGTTAAGACACAAGTGTCCTTGTCAGAGACAGGAGCATGGAGGAAGGGAGGAGGGGGAGGGAGCTGTGGTGCCATCACTCATCTGGGCTGGATGGAGGAAGCTCCTCAGACCCGCGGGGCCCGTGGGCCGGTCCGTTTAAGCGGGATTTAACGGTTGAGCCGTTCGGACCAGAACCGCACGGGAGGCGGACGACAAATCTCATCAGATGCTGAACCACTGACTTATTTCTGCGTGTTTTCATCTGGCTCTATTTGATTGGGCGGAAGGATTAGGGCCGGATTACTCATGAAGAGTATGTGTAGTGTTTGTTTGCAAATGGGCGTAAAGGTCAGCGCCTCTAAAACGTCTGTCCACTGGATGACCTTGGATCTGAGCGCACAGCAGACATCACAGCAGTGGCTCTGAACGAGAGGAGATCAGGCCTCACACTGAGTGACGGTGGAGCCGGACCGGCGCCGCTTAGCGTGAGCGCTAAAGGATGCTACAGAATCACTCGCTAATGTTAGGTTTGTTCCACCTTTTCATTCTAATCGTTGTCTGAGCACCAGGAAACTCCCATTTAATCTAGTCTGCTTTCAAAATAAAAGCTCACATTTTTCAGGATAAAATGTTTCACGTGCACAGAGTGTGCATGAAACAAGACAGAGCGCTTCAGGGAACTGCAGAGTGGGACAAATTCCAAGAAACGACAGCGAGGCCGTCAAACCACAGCGCTCTGACAGCGATCCGCACGCCGCGACTCAGGGCCGCACACGTGGGCTTTGCCTGAGCAGCAAGAAGACGCGCACGCAGGAAGGTACTTAAATATGCATTTGTGCACATGTGGGTGAGTTAAAGTCCAGCCGGTCCAGCCTGACCTGGATTACCCACTGAAACGAGGGGGGGGTAATCGGTTAATCTCATTAAAACCACGGCCGTGGGTGCTCCATCAACAAGAGGCAGGAACAAAGGCCGGGCTGAACAGCTGATGGGCCTGGCTGGCATCCACACACACACACACACACACACACACACACACACACACACACACACACAGGACTGGTCCTGCTCCTCTCTCCTCCGGGTCAAACAGCACACGACTGTAAAGAGGCTCCACCGAACGCTGCCTGTCTGTTTGGTTCAGGTCCGTTTGGACCCGACGTGGACTCTCCGTCAGTCTGAGTCTGAGTCACTTTGCTCTGCTGGCACTCGGGGCTTCGCGTGAGTCCACGCGTGCGCCCTGGTGCATCGTGGGTAATGATGGTGCATCGTGTCTCGCACACGCTGACATTCATTTATGCAGACTCAGCTAAAGACGAGATGTATCTGTGCCGATCAGCTGCGTTTGTCTGTGGTTGGAGGAGACGGACAGTGAACAAATAAACGTGCTGCCTCTGCAGAGACGGTGGACGGACGTGCAGTCCGCAGAGACGGCGCCCCCTCTCACCGGTCCAGCACCCGGCTGTAGTCCTGGGGGCCGCAGCCGCCCTCGCTCTTCAGCTCCGCGAACACTTGGGTGAAAAAGTGCGGGTCGGCGTTGATGCGCAGCATCTTGGAGCTGGTGGCGTCGATGATGGCGAGGCAGCGGTCCCAGAAGGCCTCCTTGGCCGCCTCCACCAGGAAGGGCTTGAGCGGGTAGGAGATCTCGTTGCCCATGTAGGAGTAGGACAGGTAGAGGCAGGTGAGCAGCGTGGCCTGCAGCTCGTGCTCCGACGCCACCGCCTCGCCCGCCACCACGTCGCGGCACAGCATGTACACGAAGACCACGTTGGCCGGCGTGACGAAGGCCTGGTCCTGCCAGCCCTGCAGCAGCAGCGAGCGGTCCACGGCGCGCAGCCACAGCACCGGGTCGGCGGGCGACAGGTGCTTGAGCCGGAAGCAGCGGCGGCACAGGAACTCGCCCAGGCAGCGCAGCAGCTCGCTGGTGGACGCCTGCACGATCACGCGCCTGGGCGACGCCGCCACCACCGCCGGGCCCTGGGGAGCCTTCTTCACCGACGACAGCTGCTGGGACTTGCTGTAGGCGTAGCCGTGGCCCTGACCCATGCCCGTGCCGTACCCGAGCCCCAGGCCCGGTCCCGGTCCCGGTCCCGGTCCCGGTCCCGCCGGGCCCTCGTAGCTGCACAGGTTGGCACATGACAGCGACTTCTTCACGTTCTCGCGGTTGAGGTGCAGCACGGCATCCTTTTGGTAGATGTTGATGCTGTTGTTGTTGAGCGGGTCGCCAAGGCCCGCCGGGCCCGCCGGGCCCGCGGAGCCCTTCTTGGACGCGCCCTTCTTCTTGGTGGAGGCCACCAGCCGCTTCCACGTGAGCGCCGGGAGGAAGATGGACTGGCCGCGCTTCAGCCCGCGCTCCTTCTGGCTGTTGAGCGAGCGGCTGCTGAGGCTCGGGTAGCGGCTGAGCGAGCCGGGCCGCTGCTCATAGTAGCCGGGTTTGCGGGCGCCGGGTGACAGCGACAGCACGGTGCCCATGGCGGGCGGGTCCGGGGAGCGGGGCGGCGCCGAAGGGAGGGAACTCGGACTCGGTCAAATCCAGGAGCCGTGGACGGAGACGCGCGGTGCAGACATGTCAGGGTGAGAGGCAGCGGCTGCAGGAGCGAAAGCAGAGAACAACAGAGAATCAGCCTCTGGAGCCTGGATTTCACCATCAGTGTCAACTTTCTCCGTTTGTGCGTTCAGTTCAAGGAGGAGCTGGAACAGGCTGATACAGAATGTGCAGCACAGTCACTCAGTGTGGGCTCAGACATTTTGTCCTGCTTTAAGGGGACGTGTAAGAGGTTAATCAGCGGCTTTAATCCCAGAGCATCCTGTGAAGATCGCTTGATTGTTGACCATTAAAGGCACTTATTCACTAATTCTCACAATCACATAACGCCTCGGCAAAAGCAGTGCGCGCTCTTTATGCGCCTCCGTAACGTAAAATGATTCAAGTTTTCATTTTAAATCATCTGCTTCAACACAAAAGCTACATTGATTGAAATGATGTCATCTGGGAGCCGCCGTGAAGCTCACCTTTGCGCACGAGACGCTCGAGTTGGAGCTCGGCTCGCGTTTTCCGCCGCAGCGTCTCTCCAGAATCAGCAGAATCCCGTCCTAGTGCTCACAGACGCGAGTGCGTAAGAACGCGTGGGTCCGCGCCAGGTAGGACGCAGGTGTCATCCTCACGCCAGCGCCACACTGACGGGACGCTGTCTTTCCATCCGCGTCTCCATCCCCAGTGTTGTGAACAAAACGCAACTTCTCACAGTATCCGACTCCGTTCGACGCGTTCCATCCCGTCAACGAAGCGCATCCGTGCGTAAAAGTCTCTCCTCCCCGCGCCGGAGCTCCTGCGTCCGCACAACGAGAGCGTCGGGCGCCGACTGACCGCAGCGGGTCCCCGCAGTCCGAGCACTGGACGGACTCTAGCGCACGGAGCGCCGAGGAGCTGGTGAGCGCGCAGCGCGCGTCCACGCGCCGCCTCCCACCGACGCAGACTCCTCCTAACTGCGATCAGCTGCGGACGCGCACACAGGCGCACACGCACAAGGACACAGTGGGATTAACGTCAAAACAACGCGAAAAACAAATACATTGAGTTCAAGTAAATAAAGTTTATTCCAACAAATGAAAAGCCTCAGACAAAAAAATGTAAATATCAATAGAACCACAGTAGAAGTTAAACGGCAGCTTGAGCATCAGTGGAGCTATTTGCAGAAATTGTTCTGCACGCAGTATTTTATGGCTCGTGCAAAACAACTTTCAGCTCCATAAACTGCAATTTGGCAAAAAGCACGAGAGCCAATAAAGACATAACAGCTTGAAAGATGTTATACAATAACCTCCCTGAAGCAGGAAATGTAATAAATGTGAGAGCCAACAGCAGGAGATAAAAGCGCAGGTTCTGATTTACAGCAACGTTAATTCACAAATGCGACATTAGAGTCTCTGCAGCGTTCATGAAGCTTTGCTGTTTCCTGCTAGTTTTTAATTTGATTCAACCCCATGTAACCAGTGAGTGTCGTTACATAACCTCGCGTCCTCTCCGGCTTCATTTGAACTGATTGTACAGTATCTCCATCACCCAAATTTCCCCCGAGAATCAATTGAACGTCAACGTTAAATAGCAGCTGATGATGAAGTGACTGCGCGTCACACACACCTGCAGGTTTTCTGTGGGTTCCGTTCGGGACGGTCCTAAACGGTTCTAAGCCCGTTATCTGGGTGTGAATCACAGTGCTCTTTTCTTTATCCACTGATCACCTGAGCTTTGACAGACTCAGAATGCGCTCCCTGCCCTCAGAGGTCGCAGGTTCCTGCCTTTAACAGGTGGAAGACAAAGCAGGTTCATTGGCTGCTCTTCTGCAACAGAGGGAGACACACATTCACCTGCACCTGTCAGAGCTGTTTATCAGGACCTTCTGGTGAAAACCACTCATCTGATTGATCACGAATCACTTCATAACCTTGGAGATTGTGACTAAAAGCTTGTTTGGCTCCCGGAACCAGCAGCTGTTGCACGGCTTTTATCACTGACTCATCCCTCAGGAGGCAGAAACTTTACTTGTCCCGTGAGGACAAACTGCGCCTTCACGTGGCGTCGCCCACCGTGTGAGCAAACAGGAGCTGTTAGCGCAGCGCTAACGGCCCAACGACGCAAGCAGCTTCACGCAGATGAAACCAGCAGAGACGCCCTCGTCGCAGCTCTTCACGTCCGTGAGGACCGGCCCATTGGCCGCGCGAGCTGCACAGGGGAGATCTCCTCATTCGACACACTGCCGCTCTGTGTCCGTCCTCATTTTCTCCGCCGTCCTTCGCTGCCGCTCCTTCCAGCAGCTGCAGGACTCCCAGCGCCTCCTGCACAGCTGACCCCGACTCACTGGCGCCCGTGAAAAGGGCTGTTGTTGTCCCATCGTGACCCCTCTCCCCTCGTCTTGTGCAGCACCATCACTTTATGGCAGCGGACGGGAGGCCGGAATCATAATGAAATGACTGTTGGAGTGGTGCTAATCCCCATTTTGACTTTTTGTTTTTTAAATCCTCAGATTAAAACTCCATGAATGGAACAAAACCATGTCTGAAGCAAGTCGGCAAACTGGACCACATCCAACGGTCCTAAATGCCCATTTTGACTTTTTAATGTCGCCTCTGATGCTTTTGCAAAAGCATTTGCAAATTTTAGGTCAGAAATCCATTTTGCCATCGTTTGCTGTTGTTTGACCCAGTTGCATTATATAATTGCGATTTGTATTGTCATGCCCCACATTTTGCTGCAGGAGACGAAGGCTGGTGCAGTCAATATAACAAATTGTTTCCTGCTTTCTCACTTATAAATGAGGCCCACCAGCTGCGTCTGTTCTGCTCTGATCACAGACAGTTTCATCTGGATCCAAATCCACGGTGGATCCGTCTTGCTTTTCTGTCACACACCCACTGATTTAGCTTCACTCCTTTAAAAGGAGCGGCAGCATGAATGCTCCTAAATCAATCCTAATGTGATTTCTCTGTAGCAGCAGGAGCTGCACATTTGTCTGATGTTTCATTTTATTTTTTCTTGCAATTATGACTTGCTGCCGTTTCAACTGTACATTCAGTCTTGTGATGGTGCTTAAAATGATTTCTTCCTGTGAACTGCATCCTGGCATCTTTTGACATTGACTTGCAGGTGATTTGGGTTTATTCGGGTCATGCACAGACACTGCAGGTTGAAGGATCACATTCACAGCTCTGTGAAGGAGCAAAACAAACAGGCAAAATGAAAATGATCAGGACCGGGATGAATGAGGGCAGTGACTTCACAGCAAACGAGTGGGTGAAGGGCGTAAAAAAGGACGCGGGGGAGAATGGAGAAAACAGGGGAACAAGAAGAAGAGAGGATAATTGAGGGGAGAGAACGAGGGCACAGCTGGACAGAGAGGGACAATGAGCTGACGCTGAGCTGAGCTGGAGTCAGACCAGCTTCACCTGATGACACATCTGGCCGTGACTCACCCAGACATTGTAATCTCCCTCTTAAAGACAACACAACGGAGAACGACGACGCACACGTCACAGAGGGATTACAAGGTGCTACAGGCATTTATTACACACAGGCCACACTGGGACAGGAGGGCACGAAGCGATTATCTTATGCATAGAACCGCATGTCTTCCATTTTCAGTTCCTTATTACATTGTTTCAAATGTGTTAGTAGGTGCATTTGCTGTTTTTATTAATGTTTAAAATTAGGTACTTGTTACATTTGCAAACCATTTAGTCGAGTTGTGCATGAGCATGGTTTGAAAAAAATCATCATGAACGGACTTAGAGGCCTCAGTGCTGCTGTCATGATGTGATGCCGCCCTCTAGTGGTCAGTTAAAGGAATTTCCAGCAAAATTGAATGAATATAAATAGTTGGATTATATATTGAATTTATTTTATACTCATCTTAGTGACATTTTTTTCAGTTTGATATTTTAATTCTACAACTGATTAAGACAATATCTGTTCAAATTGCCTTTAAAAACTCGTAGGCCACATTACATCAGTTTTGTCATTTATTGAGGACCTTGAGGTCCTTTATTGAGGAAAAGTTTTTAATATTACATATAATCAAATCTCTGGCCATCGTATTGTTATGTTTATTAAATATTATGTTTATGTAAAATTGTGTAGATTAAAAATCATCTTTCAGTTCAGGCAGTTTTCCCCGTGTGTCACCACCAGTACACGGCTGGAACCTGCATTGATCTAGATAGAGACACGACCGCTGGCACGGTGAGTAGGAGTTAAACGAACTGTTACATTTACGTTCCGCTCTACGAACCGAATCTCACCAGAACACACCAGAACAACACCAGAACAAAACCAGAACAAAAACAGAACCGGTCGCTCCTCATCACAAAGCGTAGCTTTGTGGGCGGCCACGTCCTGTGAAGTTCACGTTAACATGCTAACACATAAACACGGTGTTTATGTTTATGGTATTTATTTACTAGCTACTCGCAACAACTCGAATCAAAGTTACTAACGAGCTTCAGTGTTCCTCAAAAGTCAATGTGTGAAACCATCATCAGCGCCACGTCCGAGCAGGAGATAGATTTAATAATATAACGTTCGCTAGCTCCATGGCTAACTGCTAGCTTCGTTCACTGTTCAGACGCTACTCTGGTAATTTCTCTGCAAATTAATTGGCTTAATGTGGTTTTGTAAACATATGAAAACTCCATAGTGGTACAAAATAATATTACATATACGTTGAGTGGCTTGGTTAAAAACAACGTGGACAACAAACAGTGGAACATTAGTCGAGCTTCGGGGACTAGTGGAGGTTTGGGTTCAGGTTCTGCCGCTGTCCAGTAGAGGGCGGCAAATACAAATGTTAAAGAAGTCATCACGGTTTCGTGCCATAAATTGATAATGGATTTCATTGGTTTCAACTTTCTGACTAATAATCTGCCAACCACCCATAGCTCAGAGAATTTATTTAATAACTTATAAACTATGTTTATAAGATTTTTTTCATTTTATAAACCTCTTTTCACACCAGTCCTTTAAACGTACTGTAAAAGGCTTTAACCTGTTAATGTTAATATTTCCTGTTTTTTTACGATAATGAGGAAAGAGGTTTAAAACCAAAACAAGGCCTATTATCTGTTTAGGGATTTTTCTTACTTTTTTCACAAACCAAAATAATTAATAATAATTAATGGAAGAAATTGACAGGTTCATTAGGACTAATTAAAATATCCTTAATGTGCTTTACATGTTTCCCTCACACACTTACGCTACCTGCATGCTTGTATGCTTCTTGTTTGTCAGGTGTCTGCGTACCTGTGCCTGGGGGGTTGGAGGGGCGGGCAGGTCAAACCTGTTAACCTCTCCATTACAGAACACCTCATTGCGAGGGACAATGTGCTGCTCAGCACACCTTGAGGCTCGCAGACAGACACCCTGATCCCACAGGCACAACGTAGCTTTCAGCACAGAGCAAACATTTGATCCGACTGGGGATCAGCAAACTAACCCTCACCCCCCATTAGCTTGTCTCACTCCATTGCTTATTTTTCACGGCGCACATATTGAGCTGATGGCAACGTGGAGAAAATGTTTTTTTCTGAGCGATGACACACAGTCCAGCCACAAATTCCAGACTTCAAAAGAGAGAAAGAGACATTATATGTGTATTCAGGGTGTTACTGGATTTATAGGAGCAGAAAGTGAAGCCTTTCAGTCCCAGTCCAGTGTTGTGGGATTTAGGGACAACTTGTTTGTTGCTGCAGAGCAGTCTGTGGTGTTAACCCGTGACCCCCCGTGCCCTTTGACCCCCAGGACGACAGCTCCATCCACGCGTTAGGGAGAAGGGCTGTCACAGCGGAAACATCTAGACCACAGGCAGGGCATCTGAAGAGGGACAGAGAGACAATTAGGGGCAGTGTGGCTCCCAAGATCAAAAACACCACCAGAGTTAAGAGTGTCAGGCTACCGGACATATAATCTGTCTGCAGGAAAAGTGTGTGTGGATGCCACAGGCTGCAGAGGCAGGATTAAGGAGTCGGCCTCTCTGAAGGTTCCTTGGAGCAGTTGATTAAGCACGCACAGATAGTCGTGTACGCACACGTTCGGTGTGGAGGGTGAGTGACAGATAAATTACACCTTGTTGTGTTTGAAGGTTCAGAGCACAGCATTCTTTTTTAAAAGATCAACACATGCATTTTCGATCTATAGATCTATCAGTTATCTGCTCTGTGGCTTTAATTACCATGAATCCAAGCCCACGCTTTGTGGCCCAAATAGGCACCAGTGAGAGCGAGTGGACTTAAAAAGCATTATATTATAGTTTTGTATTGTACCACAAACATGTGTGGGATCATCTTCAGGGCTGTACCCTGCAGCTGCTGATAATTTGCCTTTTAATTGATGTGAGGAAATATTCTTCAACACAGTGCTCAAGTTTATTTCTTGAGGATCCTGACGCATTAGATATTAATGAGATGTGACTGTTTTTGCTGAGAGCCGCTTCCACTGACCTGACACAGGGCCCTTTATCTTCCAGCTGACGCTGCTCCCATGTGCCCCGGCGACCGAACCCTCGCACCCATCGCCTCAACGGCGGCCGCAGAGGCCCGTGGCAGCGTCAGGCTCCAGCAGGAAGCGTGCAGGTGAGTGAGCGCAACTGTCCATGCGCCGGCACAGCGCCGCACATGCGTCCTCTTCAAAGCCTGTGATACAACTCAGGCTTAAAAAAAAAGGCAGACATCTTGCATTCCTCAGGCCATTCCACAAAGTACAATAACTTCCTTGAATTCTTCGACCCTCGACGGCGGAGCCAGGGCACATCCTGTTGTCCGCGCAGCACTTCCTGCTCATGGAGCTTAGTCAGTCTTCCTCGTTGCCATGACCACTGATAAACACTAACAGGCATCGCTGTGGTGATATTGGAGTGGAGGTCAGGCTGCTCATGGTTGGTCTGTGTTTGCACTGTATGCGTATTATAACTGCCTCTCGGTTGTTGGTCCCATTACACAGCCTTCATAGTTTTCTGCAGTTTGAATGCCTTTTTTCTGTAGTCCTCATGGACCTCACCTGCAAATCACCTGTCACCAAACACTTGCTTTGAAAGCAGAGGAGAGATGTTGCGAGCCCCCATGCCCTGATGGGCCAAGGATGAGCGGCTGCTTGGTATGGACACGGGTGACGGGGGTGAGGGGACCACGTCATGCAGCAGGAGGGCCGTGCTGCCTCGCCACCTGCTGAGCGTGACCCATATGCCAGACTGAGGCCTAAACCTTGACCTTTTAGAGTGCATTTGAATTAACAGATCCGTTTTCTACTCTCATGGTTAGCAGATTAAAAGAACAAAGTCAGATTCAACGCAGATAGTGAGGGTATTCGTGACTGTAGAGTTTTCCTCATGATCAATCCCGTATCTTGACATGCAGAGGGGTTTTCACGCCTCGTGGGTGAGGTGTATCTGATCACATACCGGATGCATGCATCTGGCCACAGGCATGGAGTATTGCTGGGCTGAGCTTGTTATCTGACAAACCCCTTCACAACCGGTCCCAAACACAGACAAACAACTGAGCAATGCAGTGACAGGAATGTAAAGATGTTACGTATGTGCAGGAGTTAATGCTTTTAAGGTCACCTATTAGAAATTCAGTTCCCTCTCAGTGCGTCATCGTGATGCGTTCATATCAGATTCACATCGGATTCTACACGTTATGGAGGCGATCTCTTATCTTGTCGCTGTCTTGCTTTCGCAGTGATTTTCAGCGAGCATGTCATCACGGACTGAGGCTAGGGCTCCAGTCACAGTTTAGATGTTGGGACCATAAGCAGGACGTTGTATCTATAGTCAAAATGTGGTGTTTGCTTCAGCAGTTTGCCGTTCCGGTAGCACTTTTCCAGAACGTGGATGTGTTTGTTGTGTTGCTTTGTGGCCGGCCGGCACACCTGAGAATGTGTTGCGATGTGCACATGCTGTTGAGACATTATGTCAGAGGAACACAAAGAGCCGAGCACCAGATCCCTGTCTGCGAATCCCAACATTTGACAAGTTGAAACGTGTGTAATTTATAAATGTTCTTAATTCGAATGATAAAAGCCTCCTGACCAGAACTGTGCAGCAGCGTTTATTGGCTCTAACGCGATCAGTGGAATCCTCTCGGAGCCGCGGCTCCGCACGCTCTTCAAGCGTCACTCAAATATGTTATGATCTTCTAACTGCTTTCCCCAACAGGGCAGCGCGTGAGGAATGCTGCTTCATGTCACCGGCTGTCAGTCCGACTTAAAGCGAGCTGCAAATTAAAGCCTCTGATGTCACGGCGCGAGGGAAAGCGAAACAGACAGCGTGCAGTGGTATTAATAGAGCGATGTGCTCATGTGTGAGCACAAGCAGCGAAACACGTGTCTGATCTGAGCTTTTATGAGTCCAGTGAGTTGCTTTCGAGCAGTGAGGTTGAACTTGTACTCAGAGTGGGGACTCGGCTCCAACATGTACTGGGAGTGTTGTGAAAATCATTTTGCCCCGCGCCTAAAGTCCTAATGAGAAATACAGTAGCACTCCTATTACAACACAACCTGTTTGCCAGTCATAATAACCTGCCGTGCTTTCACGTCCTTAAAGCGGCATCCGTCATGAGGCGTGTGTGTGTGTGTGTGTGTGTGTGTGTGTGTGTGTGTGTGTGTGTGTGTGTGTGTGTGTGTGTGTGTGTGTGTGTGTGTGTGTGTGTGTGTGTGTGTGTGTGTGTGTGTTCCCGTTTAACCTGAATAACAAGCAAACTGCAAAACAGTGGCAGTGCCAGCGAGCGAGGGAGCGAGGAAGTGGTGGAAATGCTCATTGTTTTGAAGTGTTAGAAGGGACTTGATGTTTTTGCCGTGTCCCTGGGTCCCACTTCCATTTCTGATCAAAACACCTCGAAGCGCATGGGTTTGAATCCGTCAGTACTTGGTCGCACAAGCAGTGGTGAGAATGTGGCTGTGACTCAGTCTTCAGGGCATCTGTGGTTCAGAGAGGGTGAATTCTTGTTAATTTAATGGCTGACTGAGTTTAAAGAAGTTTCTTGGAAGAAATTCCGTACGTCTATTTGCGCAGGTTCATGGTTTTAGAAAGTAGGTCATAATATTTAACCCAGCATATTTATATACTCAAACTTTTATTACCCTACATATTTCTCTTCGTCGAATCGTAATAAAATGTCCACTCGTGTCCACACATGTTGGCTGTGTGTGAACGGGTCGGGACAGCAGTCAGTGCTTCAGATCCAGGAAGAGAATGTCTTCGTCCCTTCAGTTTCCCTTCGCGGCTCTGCATTGGTTGTGTGGTTCACCTTGCTGTCGATGGGTTGTCAATAAAACCATTAGTCTGTGTGTTTGTGTCTACCTGCTCGCAGCCACCGCATCCACTCCGCTTCCCGGACTTGTGGGTGGTGTTTGAACAGGTTCAGCCTCTGGTCTGGAAATTTCCTCGCCACAAAACATAATCCAGTGAGGAATTACATTTCCTTCAAAATATATTTTGTAAAATCATTTAACAATGTGTGAATGTAGTTTCTTGGAGAAGCAGCAATTTAGTCCATATCCCTTCAATTGTAGCATTTAGTTCACAAGTCTCAAATTATACTGGAACTGTGTTTTAATTGATGTTTATAGTCCAATTTCATCAACTTTGGGAGATGCCTGCTGGATTCTTCTATCCTGAGAAGTTATTTTTGTGAGCTTCTGTTGTGAAGAGGCTTTTATGCGACAGCCAGTATCTGTATTTAAAACGAATAATCTAGGTTTGTGATGATTACAAGGCCTTGGGAAGCATGTCGGTGCAGACCACAGCTTTGTTTATGAGCGTATCTTTTGCAGGAACAGATTCGTTTGCCTCTTGCAATCAAAGTGTTGTCTAGGTTCAGTGCAGTGGTGTGAGGAGGAGCACACCCAGTGACTTTGCTCAACACCTGAACCAAGTGTGGCCTTTTATTAGTTATGTAACCCAGAGGAAGCCTTCGACTCAGGCCTCCTCTGCTCAGCGATAATAAAACTGATAAGCGCGTTTGTTTCTGAATTACTGGACGGTGTTTTCATAATATTTGCCCCATGAAGACAAACAGCCACGATACGGCTAATTGGAAGCTGCCCCGGATCCTCGTCCTATGGAGCGCGCAGAAAAAGCAAGCGTGGCGACGGAGTCGATGGTTGGAGGGTGTAGACGCGCACACGTGAAAGGATGCGAAGCCGACCGCATTCCACAAGTTGTCGTCATTTGGAGCTTTTTCCGTGACACCAGAGCCGTCTGAAGGACATAAAGGGGAGAGAACCGCTGTCAGTCAGTGAGACAACGCGTCTTAATAACATGTCATCATTAGCCCTGACATTGTCTGTAAAGAATAAGAGCGATTCCATGATGCACACGGGTTGATGCTGCAGCCCTTTGTCTTTTAGTGAACAGCTGAATTCTACTGGCCTTATTCATCACTGGAACTCCCTCTGAGGCGGCTCTAAGAGCCCCGGGTCCTGGTTGAGCGCAGCTCTTATCTGCAGCGCTGCAGGAGCTGCTCTGTGGTTCCTGTTATTGCCATCCCTCCGTGCAGGCAGATACTTGCACCCGCTTTGGCTGCAGCCCCGCTCTCGTCTCTTCCACCCACCGACAGTGGCGTCTGCATAAAGCTCGCTGGCTGTTTGTTATTCCAGTGCCAGTCCGCGGCGGCGTGAGCGTGCGTTGTTTTGACTCGGAGAACAATCCGCTGTTGCCACGAGAGCGCTTCCCTCCCTCGCTGCGCCGCTCCCCTCGAACCCCTTTCCCCTCAATGTTTATTTACAGCAAAGGTCTGTAAAATCCTCATCATGCGATCATTTACTGTTACTGGAACCGGGGAACACCTCAACCTGTACCGGACAGCACAGTCCTTGTGTTGTTTTTCACCAACAGGCCTGAATTCATGTGATGATTATTTAAAGGCGTGTTACGTAACATTGGAATGGGCGTCAGAACCTGATGGAATGGACCGGCCTCAGTTGTGCATGTGGTAAATGTAAGCGACAGCTCAGTGTCGCTGCCGGCGCGATGCGGCGTTGGGAAGCAGTGTTGTGCTGTTAAATGGAGTCAGGTAACATATTCACACAGTCAGCGTCTTCATGCTTTAACAGACTTACACTATGTTACTGTACCAGTGTTTAAACAGGCCTGATTTAGTCATTAGTTTATTATTGCAGTCAGGCGTCTCCAAAGCAGCTTTCCTTTATTTCAGTCCAGCTCCACCAGGAAGTACGACGTCTCTGTCCTCAATATGCAACTCACTCTCTGGTCGACTTGGAACTCAGTCTGCAGTCGTCCTTATCTGCGAGCCAGCGTTGCTGCCACTGATCAGTTAGTCAGTGGTGCATCATAATTCTGCCACATTGGATGGTACAGTTATCAGCATGCCATAATAGTGACTATTAGTAATCAATACTTCCCACTCAGCATCAGTGATGTGGGAAGATGCTGTAAGTTGGAGCTGCACAGACTCTGGCTCCATGTTCATGTACTGTACCTTTAAAGTGGCTGTCATTGTGGTTCGTGGCACTTATTCCAGGAAAGTCTGGAATGAACAACAGGAAACCGGGCTGCATGTTTATGGAACAGGTAGCTTACGGATCGTAATGTGGCTCTTTGTGAGCAAGATAAGACACCGAGCTGTGAATTGAATCTCGCTCCAGACGAACAAATGAAGTGGAAAACTACTAACTGGTGGAGACTTGAAAGCCTTTCAGCTTTCCTCTCCACAATTTCCATCCTTTTGAATATGAAGCTGAAGCGGGAAGGAGGGAGTGCTTGTGTTTGTGTGTGGCTGTAGGTGGATGATGAGTGTTGGAAAGGTGGGAGTCTCCGCTTTCAAAAGAGCCGAGAACAAAACAGGAAACCATCTCCTTGTTTTGGCTCGTGGTCGTTACAAGTGTTTGGAATTTTGAGGAGGTGAATTCACATGTTATGGTCATGTCTGCGCTCAGGTCAGAGCAGGCACACGGCGTGGAGGGAATGTCTGTCATGCCTCGATAAGCAGAGACACGAAGACTGTGAACCCCCCGTGGATGTTATGAGGAGCAGTCGCTCAATAGACTAAATACTTGCTGAGATGGTTTGGTGACCTTGGTTGGATCTGGATTCACGCTCTATGTGGGTCAAAGTGCTGTTGATGCTTGCGTCTTGGTGATTTTGGCTAAGTTTAAAAATCATCCTGACCTCTTTGATGCTCTGCAAACTTTGCATAGCAGAGTTTTATCTGCTGGGTTTTCTACTGTTTTCTTGTTTGCTATCTTGTTCTCTCTTGTTTGGGCTCTGTTGTTGTCTCTTTAGCTTAGGATGATGCTCTTTAACGGTCTTAACCATGTTGGCGGGCATCCTTCACACTGAGTGACGTCTGTTCTTCTCTGTTCTCTGAGGGCGCCTCCTCAGCGGATGCCTTCCTGTGGCTGTCAGTGTCTCGCTCCTACCTTCTTCACGAACAATGCGAGGAGAGATGCCTCCACTGATAATAAAGCTTTTTAATGCTTCCTTTTATTGTGTGAAACAGGCCACATACAGTGAGGTCAAAGCCAGAAATAGGAAAAAAGAGCTTTTGCCTGTAATTGATGCATCAATTGTTTCAGTTCTAATGAAATCCATCTATACACTGTTTTGTTTTCAGGGTCATTTAAGAAGAATTGCCATTATATAATTATGAATAGTTGGACTAAACTCCAGAGACAGACAGTCAAATACTCTCTCTGCTTCTTCCTGAATTGTTTTCTTTGCAACTAAGTAACCCATTTTTTTGTATTATATATTTAGCTGTTTGACAATTAATTTTGGGACATTGTGGGACAGATGCCTCACAATAATAGAATAAAAATAGAATATGACAGGATTTAATATATCTGTGTTTAGACTTTATTTTAAACGTATACTTGTAAAATAAACAGACTAAGTTTAGACGGTCTGCTGGCAGAGGTGAGAGGTTTACGTTTGCCTTTGTTCCGGTGAAGACAACATTTCTCTCATTACTCCCACGTCCTTTGTTTACCTACAGACGTTGTCACTCAGGTTCAATAGCATTGACCTCTGACCCTGCAAAAGTACTTCCAGGTGGGGCCTCTCTGGTCTCAGCCCAGCGCGGAGCAGGGACCTCCTGCAGCTACACACAACCCTAAACAAAGAGTGATGTGACCACTCAGAGACGTCGCACAGTCCCTGTGAGAAGCTCAGTCAGTGACTGACAGGGAAAAAACCCATCTCCTAGGATGAGCATTTTCAAGTATTAGCAGCAGACGAGCGGAAAAAGGTTTACGGGTTGCGGCTGGTAATAAGTGATTATTAAACTATTATAAGTTAATCTTTTTATTGCAAGACAAATAAAACTTGTTGATGTGATGTGTCTTAGATGCTGCTGTTCTAATTTGTAAGCCTGACATATTGTACAGGAGACCTGCTGTGACATGTTGCAGCCAGGGCAGCTGCTATTCAAAGTAAGAAACTGTCAAAGTTTACTTGAGGTTGTCATTTTTAATGAGTTGGATTATATCACGTTGTAATTTGTACAGTCACGCCACATGCAGTAGTTTGAGTCCAGCTTCTTTTCGTTGACTTTGCGCCCTCCTCCCGGTCTGAGATGGTCCGCATCCCCTGTCATCCCACAAACTGTGCTGCATCATTCTGCAGATTTTGACAGTACACCGACGTGCCTCGTGTGCAGCACTCGCCTGTGGCTCCAAATATCTTCAGGTAGAGATCAGCTGTCAGGCAACGCTGCCCGAATCTGCTTCGCGTGTGTGAGGAATGCGTGCAGGACAAAGCCTGTGGCTCAGCGCATTGGTGCTGCTGGAAAGCAATGATCGTTGCTCTTTCCCAGAATGCCGTGTGTGAACCGAGGGGTCACTGCGTAGCACACGCGACGTGAATGTGAGGAATTTATTTTTCCAAAAGCCCTAGCAGGTGCCTGCAAGTGTGTTTGCAGGACGTGTAATGTCCCCCGAGGACACGGCGGCGCCCCTGATGCGTGTGATATTTGGTCTACCTGCGCTCTCTCACTGTCACTCTCTGCCTGCTGCGAGACGTCACACCAGACTCCATGGTTTATGTTCAGCATTCCTGGTGCTGTGAATGACGCTGACAGAAAATGCTCGCTATGTGGAAGACCTTCCACAGAAGCCTTTGTGACTCCAGTTGGAAGCTTAAAGTGAAAGTCGTGTTTCACACGAGCTTCGGTTGATGTGAAGTTCTGTCGCCTTTCACTTGAACGGAGGTCTGAGGGCTGAATGATTAAAGCTGGAACCACGTGCACTCCACATGCATCATATCCAGCATTCATCATGCGTTCAGTCTGTTTATAGTTTGACATAGAGGATTTGACTTTTAGGTTTTGTATATATTAAAATAACGACACACTATCAACAGTCTTATCCGTCTTCTGAACTACGTCCGCATCTCATATCTACAGTGCGGTGTGTCAATATTTGTGTTTACTTCTGCTGGTGATATCGGGTTTTTCCCTCTCAGATTCTGGAACAGACACTTTACTGGAATGCATGTGTGTAAGATGCGATAAGCTGCTTTCACAGTGGGTGATAGCACATCGTAGTACAGTAAGCGTCCCCTGTGTTAGAGTCAGAATCAGGTTTTGCTGGGCATCTGGTTGTTACAGAAGCCATGTACACAGATGCATCGTGTCACCAGCTTAGCGGTCTCATCTTCGCTCCCTCTGGGCGTCTCTGGTGCCTCCGACTTCTCCCAGTCCAAACAGCTCCTCGCCCAGTACGAAGCTGTCTGTCGACGCGCGTGCTCCGTGGTGGCGTGGTAATGGAGCGGTTGAGAGTGTTTTAAGGTGTGTATCTGTCAGGCAGCGCGGGAGCTGCGGCAGCAGCTCTGGGATTAGCATGACACTGGGGAGAAGGGTGTGTGTTTCTTATTGGAGCCGACTGGGCGGCTCATTGTCAGCAGAGACGTCGGTCCTGAGCGCCTCAGCAACGCCAGTAAAAGCTATGAGGTTTATGGCATTTCCCCGTGTAGCTGTTGTTCCCTGTAGCATCTTTGATGGCGTTAATCAGGCCACAGAGGCCCTGACCTCTGGGCTCGGCTTTGATCCATGCTGTTGTTGCCAGGAATCTCCGAGGGACGGGTCAGGAATTAGGAGAGCGTTGGGCTCCTTACAAACGGGCGGTGACACCGGTGCTTTGCCAACATATTTCATGCTTAACCGAGCTTTCCCGGAGATTATTACCTAAGGAAGACGAGGAAGGTGGGGAGGAAGGCGCTGCTGGTGACACCAGCATCAGGCCCAGATGAAGAATGTGGATAAAGCTTGTTTGTTGGGATCAGCCTGCATGGAAATTAAAAAATAACAAAAGTCCAAATGGACTTTGGCGTTAGAAACTCTTTCGGCAGGTGTTGACGGAGGACGTGCTGATGTTTTCTGTCATCTGGCAAAAACAAGAACCAGACATGATGACACAGGACAGAAAACAGCATATCTCCAAATATCAGCATTTTAAACACCTGCATGTTTCCTCCTAATCAGAGAGCTGTGAAACAGAAACGAGGGCCCAGTTTGTGAAATATTTATGTATAATTTGAAAACCGAGCTCATCTTGCTGATGTGATATTGCTGTTGGCACGTGGCAATAGACATATTGAGTGAGCTTGTCCAGCCTGTCTGCTGAGCACACTTAAACCGTGGCTTCGTCTTTGTTTGCCTGGCAGACTCTCACTTACGATCGCACGTGCCCAAAAAACAGCCACTCACCTAATCCCCCATGAAACCACACTGTTATTTTATTTATTACGTGCTGCTTTAAAGATAAGCTCATCATCTGACTTTTGGCAACAAAGCAGATTATGCAATGCATTTTTCACATGTTCAATGTAAAACAGGCTGGTATCTAATAAACAGAATATGTCAACAGTGATGATAGCAACAGAAGAGTTCACACCATCTGCGGAGGAATTGTGTTGAACAAACACGGCATCAGCTTCTATTCAGGAAATGAAATGAGCTGTAAGAAGTGAAGCTCAGTCAATCAAACACCAGCAACATGTTGGATTAGTTTTGGTTTGTCGTATTTTCTTATTACAGTAAACTTGCAGCATTTAAAGTGTAGATTGTTGTGATTATGACCATATCTGTGTGTTTATTTAAATGTGTTTCTGGATGCGTTTGATAAGGACAGAATACAGCTTTATCCTCCTTCATCATGTCGCTGCTGTCTCATCTCATGCTTACACTAACGTCTCAGGAATCCAGATATTCCGGTCATTTATCTCCACATCTGCTGAGATCTCACTCTGTTTTATCATAAGCTAGATTTTGCATCATTGTGATGAGATGTGTTGAAACAATAGCTGGATGCTGGTGCGATCCTGCCACAGCCAAGCAGAAAGTAGTGTTGAAATCAGCTCTGCGTGGTTCCAGGAAACGCATCTTGTTGTGTTACGAAGAAACGCACAGATCTGCAGGTTGCGTCGGATGCTAGCTCTTAACGTGCTACCGTTCTTCACTTTATTCTTCTGTTTCTTTAATACTTCTGCCCCAGAGTCTGGTCGTCCTCCGGCCCTTCAGGAGAACATTTCAGGTTCAGTGATCCATCAGCATCCAACTCAGAAGTGAGTCCTTCATGAGTGACTGTTGAGGTCCAGGTCTACGCTTGGCGCTTTTCTCTCCTCCGTGGTCCTTAAATACCTGGTGTAAAGTAACAAACAAGCTGCCAAGATAAATCACGCTGTTTTTCCCTCCCCGTTCTAAACAGCTGGCATTTCATCATGCTGCTGTCATCCTCAGTGCAGTTCCTGAGGCGGATAACGGGTCAAGAGATTAGCAGACTAAAGAAAGTGATCTGTCTTTCGACCTGACAGAAAACCTAGTCTGTACGAATGCTACTGTTTGTCTGTTGGCAACTGAGCCTGAAATAAGAATTTATGGCTGGTGTGCTGCCAAGGACCACCTGGACCAGGTCACGTGTTGTGTTAAGCTGCTGGTTCTTATTTAGCTTTACCACTTTAGTTAAATTCAGTGACATGTTTAGCTTGTTTTTATCTGGTCTTCTACAGGTTTTAACCCACATTTGTGGTTGTTCCTCAGCACTGTATAGTTGTTGAGAGACAGAATTACAGGGTTATCTTCAAGTGGAAGAGGCTGAGCTTTAGTTCACACAGTAGCAGCACAGCGAGTATTTCACACGCCGCACTCACATTTTGATAGAAATGCTTCACGTCTTCTTGAGGAACACGGGCTCAGACACTTTAACAACACTGCACCCAGCAGGAAATACTCAGCTAAACAAATAGGTCCAGCACATGACGAATGCCTCACAGTGCCACTATCGCTGACAGATAACCCAGCGTTTCCCTTTTACAGTTTAGGAATGTGAAACATGAAGGTTTGAGCTACTGTAAGGGTATCAGTGTTTGTGCGCGGCCTATCTCATTAATAACACAGACATTAGCTACTGAAATGTTTTAGATGTCACTCGCAGCCTCGTTACCAGACAAACTGGTAAACTGTAGATTTAACACCAATTCCTCTAAACACAATAACAAGATACACAAGTGTTTTGTGATCTGACCTTCCTGTTGACGGGACAAGAAGAACTTGAGGTCAAAGCCATATGCGTGAATACTACCTTATTCCGTAGCTCCTCCTGTGTTCGTCACACCTACTGTAAACCTGATTAGAGCTGTGATGTGTCTTTGACTTACTGCCCCCACAGCGCTGGGGGAAGGGAGTCGCTCGTACTGAGGCTGCACACGTTCAGCCGTGGCCTGATGCTCCTGGTGATGACCTACAGGGTCTGTGAGGTGAATGTCAGAGGTCAGGGCAAGTCATAAAGTCCTGAGAGCCTATAGCACCCAGGAGGGAAGCTGGGAAAAAAGTGTTGGTGTTACGAGGTTGTGAGAAAATCCTGGCTTTTTACAGCCAATGGCCTGTGCTCTAATGAGTCTGTGATTCAAAGCGAACCAGTGTCTGTATTAAGGCTAGAAGAAAATCAGCTAAGACCTCGTTTATAACAAGCTGAACTGGCACAGCAGCCTTTTATAATAGGCCTGTTGGCCTTCACTTCCTTTGATGTTGGGTGAGGCAGAGGCTCCACTAATTAATTGATCTCTATTGTATGTGTGGAGGAGAGCGGCGCCCTCCAGATACACAAAAAAGGGATTCAGTATTTAGGAAGACTAAAGCAACAGTGACCCGCTCCTTTATGTGCCCAGTACGAACCAGCACCGTGCTTTGACCCAGAGATTTGAGTCTCCACTGCGTCCTCATGGTGCCGCTGTTGGAGCCTCAGAGTTTTCTTATTTAGACTCGTTTTTTATTTATTTTTGTCTACTATACTTTTGGTTTGCAGTTGATAACTCAATTGAGGAAGACTTCATGTACTGTCCGTATGACACTCATCACAGAAGTTAAATATTATGGAACACATTGCTCAGTGTTTACAAGCTTCCAAGGGGCAACCTTTATTTTCATTTCTGATTCAAAAGTGGGGTGTTTTGGTACAGTGTGTGATGTCAGACGATCAAAGCAGCGTACGCTTTTAATATTTACCCAAACAAAGTAGATGGACATCATTCTTCCATAACAAAGACGATAGCTTGCTTTTGGTTTTTGTGTCTGTGGTCTGTAGTTTTAACGTCAAAGCGTCACAAATGATATGGTGTTAGAAGTTACACCTGAAACAGACCGCGGTACCACCTGCAAAATCAGTGCCGCTACAGTAAAAGTGTGTGTGCAGCTGTCAGACGCTGTCCCATAAGATGCTAAATGGTGCATGTTTATGTTAAACACACAGTGACGGGACTTAGACACCGTCAGAAGTTATCTTCAATATACGTAACCACAAACGTGGTATGTGGCCTCTAATCCACAACATCCACGCTCGCGCTTCTGTGGCCTCTGCTGCTGGTGAAGGTTGGTCAAAAGGAGGTCATTCACGGCAGACGATTACGTTGACCTGCCGTTCCTGTTCGTCTCCTTTCCCTGGCTGAGGTCGTATCCCCACAGGGAAGGGCAGTGCAACCTAAATGGTGTCACAAATAGCCCTCATAAAGGCCCGGGTGGAAAAGTGCATCAGGGTGAAGCCAAAATGTGATTATGGGAAGACTTAGACGGACATGGTTGCTTTTTAGTCCTGGATGTGAGGCTTCTGCATCACCAGCTGAGGTGTGTCAGCGTGTGTCAGATCATTATAGGCTAGATTGAACTGAATGGGAACCGCCAGTAATCTTTGAGAGGCTCAGTCCAACCCAAAGCCTCTCCAAGCATTACCTTTGCAGTATGCGAGCCTTCCAGTCTATGATTAACCATCCACACCTACAGTAAGCGAGGACAGGGAGGGAACAGACAAACAGTGGGGTCAACTTCCTGCTCTGAATGACCTACATTTAACCAGGTAGATTGTTGGCATGAATCTTCACCCTGTAGATGGGTTGGTTTGGGATAAAATCTAATATTGCATATAGTTTTAACAAGAATAAAACTGTAGTAATATTTGCATGTGATGTTCACAGGTCGTTCTGTCGGCAGCTACAGTAGACGTTGCCTCTGGTTGTTATAAGCATCCTGCTGTTTGGGTTAGAGGCGTCTGAGAGTGTGTTGGTTGTCACTCGTTTTGTTTGGGAACTGCTGTGTAACTGTTGCAGGTGCACACAATCTCCTCTAGTTTCTGGAAGATTGGATCAAAACAGTGAGGGAGAGGTTACATAATTCACTGATGGGTTAGCATGACATGTTCAGAGCCAGGTTGTAGTAGCTCAGTTAAAGCTGAGAGGATGCTTGAGGTCTGGATGTCATCAGACAACAGATGCAGAACTTAAGATGCTTCCTAATAATAGCTCTGCAACAGGTCAAGCTGCTAAATCAACTTTGTAGAAGGATGCTTTATTTTGAGCAATGAAGGAAATTATTTTATGGTTTTAATTAATATCAATCATCAGTTATTAACAATATGTCAGGGAGCAGTCTATTGATCCGGGGGGGGCAGACCCTCTGCAGAAGGGCCCAGGAAGATCTATTTGATAAAAAGTACAATGAGATGGTTAAGTGCAGTCAACAATACTCATACAAAACAAAACAAACTTAAACAACTGAGCACACAGAGGGCGCAGCTCGGCATCGTTTCCATGGCATTCTGGATGTTTTCAGACCTGCAGCGTCGTCAATAAGGGCTCGTCTATAGGTGTACATGTGGTTTGCACAGACCTGTTGGCCTGTGCTACTCCCCACTTCAAAGAATCTGGCTGTTTACACCCTGGGTTGTGTTCATACTCAACTGGTGCACACATGCCGACGCGTTTCTCATTCCTGTCAGATCCCTTATTTATGGAACACTTTCTGCAGCTTGTCCCTTATTGTTGCTGCCCCCTTATTTCCCACTAAAGGGTGGGATTCAATCAGAGCTGCATCAGTTGAGTTCAGCACGTCAGATACACTGGGTGCATGTTGTGGGCAGCAGCAACAACCAGATTTGATAACAGTTCCTTGTGTATGTTGCATCAGTTAAACGCCCAAATATTAGTATGTAATGTAACCTTAAAATCAGGTTACAATACAGTATCTCCAGAGATGATGATGGTAGGATGGTTAATGTGATCAGCACACAGTTGTATTATAATGTACAGTGGCATGTGTTATTGTTATGGCTGAGGCTCCTGTCAGATCCCACCACACTTCTGTTTTGTGTTGACAATAGTTGGGAATGTAGAATTCTGAGCCCCGACAAGAACAATCAACTTGGCACAACTGTGCACAATGAAAAGTGAAGCTAAAGGGGACGATGATGGAGTGTATAAAAAGACCTGACACAATGAGCGTAGCCCAGAAGTTTATCACTTGGCAGCCGGCCTGTACAAACAACAACCCCAGCTCCGGCTGCTGTTGGCAGCTGGATGGCAGCCTTTAAACACCCGCTCAGGTCGCTCACCTCCTCCAACGGACTGGGTCATGGCTGTTCTGGGGCAGTGTGAGCTAATGTAATGTAATGTTTTTTGTTGTTTTTTTTAGTAGCGCTGTTTTTCATTTATGTAGCAAGGTGGTTTCTTGCTAAAATTTAGATAATTGATTTACTCTGATTTAGGATCCAGGACACTTACCGTATAAAGACCGTAAGCAGATGTGTTACTCAGTCCAGATGTGAAAACCTATTACTTACCATCTACAATACTTGAGAAAAAGAACACCATAGATGATGGGTTGTAGTCTTTCTTGGCTTTAGGTACAGTCATATTCATCTCCTAGTCTAGCTGTTGACTTAGGTGATGTATAAGTCCAAAGATAAGTGTGTTTACACCTTTAAATCAACCCAGCTTGCTATCATTTAACTGTGGTGAGGTTTAACTTTTGACCCAACTTTGACCTAATATTTCCACCATGTGTTTACCCAGAAAGATACAGCATAAAGTCTTCATTTCCATCTCTAGCAGTGCAAACAAACAGCAACATAGACCTAATACATGTGTCACCGTTCTTCTGTAAGGGTGTGTTCTCATTTTCTTTGTTTAGTTTTCTCTTGAATGATCTGTGAACACCCAAATCATATTGATATCTGTCTGTGTGCGTGCAGCGTTGGCGTTGGAGAGTAATATCTATCCTGAGTTGAATATTTCAGCACTTGTTGATGTCAGTCATAGCAGAGAGAGTAGGAGGGGTTGGAAACTTCAGGCCCCAAGGCGCGTCGCTGCCACTGGTGCGCTGAATGGGATGACTTTTAACCAAATGATGCCTCAGGAAAACCTTTTGTGAACATTTATTCATCACAATCCACCACATTGTTCTGTCTCCTTTTGATCGTACTTTTTAGATGAGTGAATCTTCTGTGAATAACAATTATCTGCACCAACCACAGGTTGTTTGGCAGTAGAACAAGGTCGACCCAGTGGCTCCTGTGAACTCATCATAAACATGAACTCGTAGTAGAAAACGTCAGGAATCACCAAAGTCTGCAGCAGTACTGTAATCCTGAGGAGCAGGAATTCACAGCATTACCTGTTGTAATGTTGAGTAATGAGTAAAAGTAACTTAAGTGATCTTTGAGGTGAGTTCAGAACGCTTTCACTCAAGCTACACTGTACTTTTGGATAGTGCACCCTCAGGCTTTTTTGTTTTCAGACACATAAATGTTTGACAAGGTGAATTACACCAGCTGGAATGCTCTAAGTCGAACAGCTTAGGCACGTCAACAAAAATGCAGATAATTATTTCAAGTGCCACATACGTTGTGTATTTACTTGGTGTATGTGTTGTGTAGATATGTTATGTAAAATGGATGTGCCCATGCAGCAGACGTGGAACAGTTTCTGAAACCTGGATGCGGTTTGTTCTTCGCCTTCTGAACATTTCTCTCCACTTTTTGCCTCCGTTCTGTGACTGAAACTACGGTGGAGTTAAACAAAGCCCGAGAAGTGCAGGAACAACTGATCAGCGCATTCGTGTCTGTCAGCGAAGCATTTCTGAAATGACTCGGGGACGTTCTTGAAATGCTTTTCAGTGTTTGTTGTGATCTTGGCAGGGAGAGGTTGGGGCAGGACAGGAGTGGGATTACGGGCCGAGTGCTGAGAGATACCTGCACAGATTCACATAATCAGCTCTGAGAAGTGTGTCATCCCCGCTCGCCTCGATGTGATGACAAATCACATTCAGCCACAGAAGACCTGGACTGAATGCTCCCGTTGCCACTCTGGCTTTCCTAAAACGACAACACAGGCTAAGCTCCCGACAGGTTCCCTGCGCTGCCGTCAGCCAACTGACTCCTGGGCACCTTTTTAGCGGAATCCTGAGCTGAGTCATGCGGCCGCGGTTATTAATCCCCACTGCCTGGGCTGCGCCGCAGTTTCGTGAGATGTTTTGGCACCGCTGGGAGTGTTGGTTGGAAAACAGGGCGTGTGGAGGTAGAGCTGAGCGTTCAGACGTCAGTAATCGAGGCCACCGCGTACCGCCCAGACGTTCCTCGTTCAGAGTCCTATTGTTTTGCTCCCGAGCTTAAGAATTCCTGCCGAGTCGTGGAGATTCCTTGCTGTGTAATGGGCTATTATGTTAGCGCCCGCTCTATTCAATAGACTAATGATTTATGCCAGAAGCTAATGTCTCGGGGGAGTTCCTCGCATAGAGCCGCATAGCTCAGAAAGCAGCTTCCATTGTGTTGGGTCCCGGGCCTGTCAGCATGCAGTTAACTTCTTCGTGCAGGTAAATAGTGCTTCAGCAGATGTGTGGACTTAATACAGTCATGGCTGACTGATGTAATAGACGGCTTTTAATAATGGTGCAGATAAGACTGATAAAGCAAACAAACAGGTGATGTCCTAATAGTTAAGCGCTGTGTTATACGGTTCAGGAGCTACATCATCACATAACATCCACTTTCCACCAAATCTTATATGTGACAGTTATAGTTCCTAGTTCTATTTGTTGGACTCATCAGAACGTAACACTGTTCTTATTAGCCCCATATTGATTAGTAGTAAAGGCTGGTGTATTTGTACAGGACTTATCAACAGCCTTATATAACACATGACAAAGACAAAGATAAAGCTTGTGTTGAGAGATAAGCTGCAAAATGAGTAGTCTGACTTCAATACTATGAGTAATACCTAAAATACCTAAAACCTCATTTTAAATTAGTAAAAGTAGGACATAAGTACTTAAAAAGGAGTATTTTTACTCTGTAGTGTGACACAAAGAATCTGAGAACTTCTTCCACTACTGAACACATGCATCACTTTTACGTCATGCATCCTAAGCCTGCGAGAGAAAGAAAACAATGTAGAATAATGTAATGCATCATTACAGCTGTTGAATAGGGAAACATGTCTATTGTTCAGTTTCACCTGCTGTGATGCGTGACACATTATGTCGGCATCTTGTTTACTTTATAGCACTTCCCTTTAAATTGGCAAGAGAGAAAACCTCTGCAGGTCTGCAGTTATGAGGAGATGGGCTGCACGGGCTGTGATGCACCTGTGTTGTAAGGATCTCAGTTCTTTCCTACATGTGGTGTCAACTGTCTTTCTGTTGTCTTCAATCGTTTTGTGCACTTTGGTCCCCTGACGTGTCTGAAACGTAGGTCTGGCTTTAAAATGTGACCTCAGCATCATGGTCTTTGAACTCTGCGCACACAAGGACACAACAGCATCTCTTACTCGCTGCCTGAGGCACTGAATCGGCCACAGGTTTGTTTGTCAAATGGAGGCAGAGTAGAGGAGACCTTTCAGCCAGTCTGAAGGTGTGTATGCTGTTCTGTAGAGTGAGAATATGCTGTATATGTAATTATCTGGCAAAATAAAAAACAGAAACATTGTTGCTAATAGGAAGTTGAAACACTGATTTATGAGCCCGTATGAAATCAAAGAGATGGAAGGAGATGTGTGGGCTTCATTTAGGGAGAAAAGCAGATGTAAGAGCCCTGGAGGGCCAGTGGGACAGGGCCCTTAAGGTGACAAAGGGCCACAGCTGTAAATAAGGTCCTTTTATCTGCAGTAACCTGCAGAGGTGGGTGGAGAGCCCAGGACAGCTAGTTAACAGGATAACAAGCGTGACTGAGGCTTTGTTCGGTCGGAGGTGTACAGTGTTTAACAGAAGACCACTGCAGGCTGTTCAAAGAAAACGTGTTTATCTACGAATGAGTCTCTCACCAGACCCACATCTCTGACACAGTTGTTTCTTTCACTTTTGCTTTTAGTGTTTTCTTTGCCAAAATCAGATTCTGTGAACTGGATTCAGATCGTTTCTGGTAAAATAACGAACTCCACACACGTTTTCGTGTTTTGTCCTGCTGGTTACTTGAGAGCTAAGATTCATGATATTCAGCCTGGTCAATCACAATTTTTCAGTGTGATCTACACACAATAAAACGCGGCACGAGAGCAAATAAATGATAAGATCTGTTAGTTTTAAATAAATGAACAAATTTATTAAAGTTAGCCTCTGTTTGGCACATTGGTAATGAAACATTTCATAGAAATGACGACCCAGATGCGATGGACCAATATGGCCACCAGAATACAGTAAATAAAAAATAAATAAATAAAACATTAGTCTTAAATTATGAGAGATGTAAAGATCAACAGCAAGATAAAGTCCCAGCAGCTGCTCTACTGCATAGATACAGTGCCCCGTGTCCTGGTTCACAGGGGACACCCTGTGAAAATATACTGTTTGCAGTAATTAGTATCAGTCAGTCAAATCCGTATCTGGTGTAAAGCACATAATGCTTTCTACATAAGCACATCGATCTGTTGCTTGCAAAAATAAAACAACGTTTGAAATATTAAGCAGAACTGCTTCTTCAATACACAGCAGCTTCTTTCTCATTTTCAGAAGCTTTCATGTTAATAATCTCTCCCAGTAAAGTCGGGCTCTTGAAATGCTGCTTGGTGTTGTGAGTCTGTGGAGTGGCCGAGTGTGACTGTAACACCGGAAGAGGTCAATCAGAGTCCTTGATTCTGCAGAACAGGTCCTTTGTTTAGCTTATCTGCCTTCACCTGAGCTCCCGTCGCTGCCTCTGACCTCATTCGGCCGCCTGAAGTGCAACCAGGCGAGGCTGTCGACGCTGTGCTCGGCTGCAGACACTGCAGCAGGTCCGCGGGTGTGACGCTGGAGCTCCAGTGCTCCGCTCCCCGTGGGAGGATGCCTTCGGCCCCTTGGCTCTGCCTCTGTGGAGGCTATCTTCCATCCTTGGGAGGCCGCCTCGCCCTCCACGTCTCCAGCAGCAGGCGCGTCTTCAGCGCAGCCTTGAGCAGCTGCTCGCTTCCCTTCAGCCTGTAGACAAAGAGGACGCGGTCAGCGTGAGCGCCGTGGACGCCTGCAGTGCAGTGCAGTCAGTGCAGTCAGTGCAGTCAGGTCAGTGCAGTGCAGTCAGTGCAGTCAGTGCAGTGAGTGCAGTGCAGTCAGTGCAGTGCAGTCAGTGCAGTGCAGTCAGTGCAGTGCAGTCAGTGCAGTGAGTGCAGTGCAGTCAGTGCAGTGAGTGCAGTGCAGTCAGTGCAGTGCAGTCAGTGCAGTGCGTGGCTGGATCGGAGCTGTCAGCTCACATTCACGCCTCCAGCTTTGCCAAGTTCCTTACGGAACACAAGCTGCGTTTCCAATTATTAATGTCTCAAGGTGCAGACATATGGTGCCACAAACCCCAGAGCTTTTAGTTTGAAACAAGATGGTACATGAGCAGCGCTGGCAGAGAGGGTGGGGGCTGTTACCTATAACTCTCACACTAAGTAGAGGGAAAGTGATGCTGCATTCTTCAGGTTGACTCCATTCAATCCTAAGATTGATGGCGCTCACTCATCTGAATTCACGGGGGATTCCTCTGCTTTAGGGTTAATCCCAAAATGTGTCTCCAAAGCACGTGCCCGCTGCGCGTGCGCGACCCACCCCGTTCCCCGCTTGTAAACATCTGGCGACCTGTTGTTGCGTGAGGCTGTAATTGCGGTGCCGTGCTTTGCACGTAGTGCGCGCGGGGCCGTCTTACCTCGTGCTCGCGCCCGTGTCGGCCGCCAGCTCGTGTTTGCACTGCGCCCCAGCGCAACCGTCGCCCTCGGCGGAGTCCGTCGGTGTCTCATACCTGTGAGCGAAAGCGCACACGACGGGGAGGGAGCGGGATCAGTTTTCGATTATTCACCCGCAGTTTCGACACATTTAAGTCCATTTAAGAATCGAAACTTGTGCAGACATGCCACGAAAACAACCCAAAAAATAGACACCCGGGCGAATTCCAGTCCCACTAACAAGAACCACCTATTATCCGCCCGGCTGCTGTTATTTCATCGTTTTAAAGCTGTGAAAAAAGGCCGGTGACGAACCTGAGGTCGCGTTCCAGGCAGAAGCTGCTGCAGGCGGCGTCGTCCTCGCGGGCGCACCGGCAGCGAGCCCCGCTCCTGGTTGCCATGGAGCCCGGGGCCGCGCGCCGCGTCCTGGGCGCGTCGCCCATGCCGTAGGAGACCACGCGCCTGGAGGGAGCGGCGACAGTTAGCGACCGGTCAAAATAGCACAAAATAGCGCCGCGTGACGTGGTTAAACGCGTTAGTTTAACCTAGGGTTTAACTATCACCTCATGAACGCTCACTTTCACCTGTGTCCTTTAACGCTAGCTTAGCTTTATTATAACAAAACTGTTTTTAAATAACCGTACTGTCATTAACAGCCATAACTTTGCAAAGCGAATTATTTATAAATTACGATTTAAATATTAGAATGAAATCGCTACTTACTCCGGTGTATTGACCCATATGATGTCCAGGTGGCAGAAATAGACGCACTCCTTATCCAGGAAAGTGGCGCAGGAGCAGCGCTTGGTGCGCACATGGCGCCTCTGGGTGACGGCGGGGGCTGCGGTCGTGTGTGCAGCCGGCGCTGCGCGCACTGCAATTACACCACAGTTATTAAAACGCCGCGGAGAAGCTCGGGTTTAAACTACAACTATTCCACAATCTAATGTGCGACCTGTATAATTTACAAATATTTACTGTTTCTGCTTCAATTCCCTCCTAACACTGATGTTGTGTTGCAAAACTTACCTGTGCACAACATCCAGGAGTACATTAGTGATAACACGGAAATCAAAACGTAAATATCCATTTCCAGGCGCTTCTAAAACAAAATGTCCGTTAATAACTAATAATCCTCTAGAATTAGAAAAGTAATCCTCTGGCGTGTCCCTCCTTTGCAGAGTGATCGTCGTCTAGAGTTTGACGCGGGAGCGCAGAAAGGTTCGTCTGGAGCGTCTCTGTCAATGTGGTCTCACATCTGCAGCCCTTTGACTTTATACCAGTGCTTCCCACCTCCCTCCTCCTCACGCAGCGACCGAACATTGTTTGTTTCGTCCTGGCTTTTATCCAAAGGCTGATATTTGTCAGGAGTGGGGTGCTGATAAGAGGTGGCGCAGCCCAGGAGTTTGAAGTTCCCTGGTTCCGACTTCATAAAAGTGGAAGTGGCTCAGTGATTCAATGCGACCTGTGCCATACTGATCTTGAACTTTTGGATACGGGGTTGCACGTGTCAGACAGCAGGGGGCAGTCGAGCGACACGATTTCTAATTTCCCAGAGAATCTAAAGTAATGAATTGGTCCTAGTGAGAAATTGTAGTCATGTTTGTTCGGTCAATCATTTTGTTTGTAAATTGAAATACAGAATCAATCAGCTACGATTTAAACAAACTGCAATGAGAGACACATCAAACATTTTGTACATTTAAATGGATACATACTATTTTGAAGGAAACTGCTACCGTGACTCCCTCTCCACAACTCTTACATGTGAATAGTTCAACCAAAATAATTTGCGTAGTGGAATGTTTGGTTTTATTACTGAGAATGATTATGAGGGAGAGGCTCTGAGCAAACAATATAACCGCGTTCTCGAACATTCTTACCTGTAAATCTGCCTCAATGAGTCGAGGACAGTGAACAACAACACTCACCTTTAACCTAAAAATTTGCAGCACACCTTTTTGAGGTAATTGTTGTAGTTAAGGGTTGTTTTGTTACTTTTAATGAGGCATATGTTCTCATCCAGTAGTTTCTATTGAGAAATGCTCCGCTACTGCAGTACGTGGTGGTTTCTGCTCTCATTTGAGGTCAGACCATATATAGATCAGATGTATTACTATCTGTGCATAGTGTTTATTCTCCAGGGTTTAAATGAATTTTTATGTCATTAGACGGTTAAAGGACGCATGACCTGTGACTGAGTCAGAGCTCTCTGATACTGGGCGTAATGTTCCTCCTCAGAATGCCTTGATAATCTGTGATGCCAGATGCAGAATCTCAGCAACATGACTGAGCCTTGTCACTGTTTCTCAGTGACGATGGTGTTTATACTTTATCTTCTGTGGACACGAAGCCGATGTGACTTACCAAGGAGCTCTCGTTTTGTTTCGTCTGTCTAAAGGACAGTCTACTAGAAGCCTCACAGCTTGCGTTGTAGTAAAATCCACATAGTTCTTATCCTACTTTTAGCTGTGCTTTATAACAGAACCCACTTTTTTAAAAAGCAATTTATAGTGGGATGTTGAAGCTTGCATCTATTTTGGGTTTTTCTCTTTCAGACTATTGATTTGTTCATGCTTTGTATTCAGTTTTTCCTCTTCGAGGAGATGTTTGCTAAGGTCCAGGGAGCCTTTATAATATATTTGTGGTATTGGTGCCTTGACTTTGACCATGCTTATCATGCATACGATATTCATCATCAAAATCTCAGTCTTTATTCTGTTGCTGAGCTTTGCACATTTAAAGATATTTCAGTACTTTTCAGGGAGACTGAAACATTGTTTCAAGCTGCAGACAAAGTTTTCTTGTATGTAGCAGCAGTTTACCATTACGTAACCAGAGCAGACCTCTTTACTTGTACTTTTTTGAACGAAGAGTTTTATCAGATAATTTAACAGATATTTAAGATAAATAGGCAGACTATTTTAAAATTATCTATCAAATTATAGGTTTAAAATCAAGTTGAAAAGCCAAAGGCAGTTTGTCCTCCTGTACTGTCTTGCATCATTTTGCCATAAGTATAAGTCTTTACCAACCCTCTCCACAGCTGCAGAGTTTTATTATTTATGAATGACTTCTGGAAAATTGACCTTGTTTGTGTGTGTTGGCGTGCACATGTGCGCTCACAGTGGAAAAGTCTTAGGTAAGATATTCTGACTGCTGTAGCACTGAGGTCCCTAATCAGAACTGGTGTTAAGAGTTTCCACTGGCCAAAAGAACAGTTTGTGCTACTGGCTAGGGGAATATTGTATCGCATTTAAGAATGCATGCAACCTACCAAAGAGGCAGAATTATGTTTTGTTAAAACATTTGGAAACTGTAGATTCGGTGGTGACCCTACAGGGGCTGGTCTGCTGTGTAACATTTAGCACAGAGGAGTTGTGAATCTTACTGTAGGTTCTGTCTTCTCTGCACTGGCAGATCGTTACCTCGAGGGGGCTCTGTTTGCTTTGCTTTAGCTTCCCCTGCAGGTTTCAGTTATTCCTGAGGGAGAAGGAGGAAGGATGATGCATTCTGTACTGTAGATGGATGACTCACCTTCTGAATGGGGTGGAACAATCACTGCAAAGCCTCTTGAGATGTGAGAGAAGTTTCACTCATTAAGGCCACATTACTATGTTAGGTCCTGGTCCTCTGAGAGCTCTTTACTACGGCTCTTCTTGCAGGTGTCAAATAAAACAAATATGTTTTTTTAATGAAGTGCCAGTCATTTCATGAGCAAAGGGGCATTTGCAATGAAGTAGTATTGTTGTGATTGTGTGATTATGAGAAGCTTATGATGTAGCAGGACATAGTCTAAATTATTTGTGCTGTGCAAAGCATGTCACATAGGACGTTAAAGCAGATTAAACTGTTTGACCTTCATTAAATTTTTTCATTATTTTACCATTGTGCAACGTAAGCAATAACAAAACAATTGTTCCGGCTCTTGAGATCTATAGAAAGGAAAGCCCTGAAGGAACAGATATGTACATAAACATTACAGGGATGGGAAAGAAGCTGTTCCATATAGAAGCTATCATTCATTTTAAAAATTAATGTGGGCTTGTGTTGCACTACAAATTAGAGGGTGTCATGGTATAGTATGTGTATTTGGTGAAAAAAGGGTCACAGTATATACGTGATGGCTTAAACCTAGAAGTTTATGCATCCCAAGCCAATGCTCTGTCCATGATTAATTATATCTCAGCAGCAGAAACCTTCTATGTTGCTACTTTAAGTTTTAGAATATAAAAAACAAATAGTATGTTATACTTTTAATATAAATTGCAGCCATAGTGACCTTGTTTGTAGTATTTAATTGGCCAAATACAGTGACACTAGTTTAATATTCGTAAACAAATTTTTACTGATACAGTTAAGAATATTAATACAGCGATGTAAAGCTACAATGATGCACATACCTTATGAATCATAATGGGCACTAGATGGATTATAATAAATAGTTTAACACAACATCTGTACACAGAAACATTGCCCCATAATAATCCATAGAAATGTACATATACTAGTACAACATTTATAATTTCCATAGATTTACGAATGACAAATCTCCAAAATAAAATTCATATCGTTAATTGTTTATGCCTCTTCTATTTTTTTGAAATAAACACAAGCAACTACAGAATTTATAAGGAATATTTACAAGTTCTAAACAAACTCCATAAAAGGCACAATTTTCTATACAACATGTACAAAAAAGAAACTGTCTGGAGCTGACAAAGTAAAAATAAACTGATTGGTCATTATTATAATCATCATATGATTGCACATACAATATGGATGTCAGCATCTGTGCTTTGAAAGGAGATTTGCAAAGAAACAAACCCCTGAAAGTGTTTATAGTCATACAAAGTGACAAGAATTACAAAAGAGAACAAGAGCTTTTGACATGGGGTTTCAGGTGGCAATAATAAGTCTGTCTTCATCATCGCTGGATGCCTCGTTATAGTCATCAATCACCTTCTGCCAGCTGGTTACTGGTGGTGGTCTTGGAGGTGCAAGGTCTCCAGCTCCCTCTGGTGAATCCCTAACACAGTCTGCCTGGGTCTCAACAGCTGCTGATGGATGCGGATGCTGTTGTGGAGGATTATCGTGTTCCCTATCAATAGTCTTGGTGGGCTCTGCTTTGTTGTTGCCTCCGGGGCTCGCCCTGCTGCCTGAGGTTCCTTCTGAAGGGCTGCTGACCTTCAACGAGGAGGCTGGTGAAGCCGGCATGCAGCCATGTGAAGAACCAAGCCCGTGTTCATTTTGTGATGGCTGTATTCCAGGAGCTTCAGGGCTGCCCTGCCTCTCAGACGATCCAGGGAGAGGACTAAGAGTGGAGAGAGGGCTGAGAGAAGGAATTATGGCAGGCAGGGCAATGTTAACTATCTGTAGACCTGGGACATGTGTGCTGCTTTGAGAGGTAGGGTTCGCAGCTAAAACCTGCAGCCCCAGGGTGGCATTGAGGGTTAGCCCTTGCTGGGGGAGAATTTGAGTGGATGCCAGGCCTGTGTTAGTCAGCCCCATGAGTGTCTCCAGACCCACTGGTTGGATCGTTTGAGCCTGTAGGCCAGCTACTTGCCCCAGGGGGAAGCAGGGAAGGACACTACTGATTGGTTCCTGGACCACAAGTGGCTGGGGGGTCTGCAAGCCCTCTGGTTGCGGTGGAGTGTTGGGAGCTGGTAACGGACTTGTGTTTCTGTGAATGACACTCACAGCTGGGATTGTGAGCTGGACAGGGCCCGCCTGGATTGGTACAAAAGTGGAGTAGGCTGCGAGGCCAGCAGGCACCAGCTGGATCCCCCCGACCGGGACCATGCTGTAAGAAGAGCGAGAAGGCTGCTGGGAGTGCAATGGCAGGTGGCTGAATAAGTGGGTCTGGGTTTCTGCTCCCGGTGCGTGGCATAGACCCTGTGGGGGGAAGTGTGGGGGACCTTGAGAAGCATAAGAGGACGTTTGAGTGCCGCGATCCACTGGTATGCCTGATTCAGTGGTCACCAGAGGAGGACGGGTAGCGGTGGCATCCTGTGAGAAGAAAAAAGAAAATTCAGTCTTATTTCTTGATATAATTAGTGCAAAATCCTAGCGATGTACGGTGTTTAAGATTAAATGTTGTTTGGATGAACCCACCAAGCCTAATCAGAACTAAAAAGACTATTCACCTTGTTTAAGAGCATTCACAGGAGCTTGGTGGAAGTGCCTCGCATGCAGGAATGAAAGGATGGGTATGGACAAGAAAACAGGGAGGCAGGCATGGTGGGGTGGAGAGACACACAATGAGAATACATGGGTCTCACCTGGCCTAGCTTGGAGCCCTTGCCTGGCACTGGGGGACTAGGGGGCACGTCAAAGTCAGGGTAGTCGATGGACATCTGCCTGCATGGTGAAACTGGGCTCATCATGTGCACTGACTCTGTGTCTGAGGTACAGGATTCTGATACGGTGGCAACAGCTGGAGGAGAGTTATGAAGGGGCACTGGGCTGCAGCAGGATCCAGAGATGGATATCCGCTTGCTCAGGGACAGGGGACTCATCATAGGGACAGACTCTAAGTCCAGTTTGTGATATTCTGGAGCTGGAGGCTGAGACAGAGAGAGAGAGACTGAGCTGATTGACATCTGTGCTAGGAGGGCACTAGGAGGGACTTCAGCCTCTTTGGAAGGAATATGCTGCGGACTGGCAGAAACAGAAGGGTTGGTAGACAAGCCAGACTCTGCCTGGCTGTCTTCCTCTTCCTCCTCATTCTCATCATTCTCCTCGTCATCAGGGCCATCAGACTCATCCCCATCTGAATCCTGACGGTCAGCACTGCTAAGCTGACTGCGATCTCCTGTAGACGCAACACAGTATGTTAGCGGGAGAGCCTTTCCTTGGTGTTCACTATCGACCAACAAACTCTTTGGTGTAAAGCATGTAACCAGATCATTTCTTAGTGCTTTCCTGTCAGCATTCACTGCCACTGTATAAAAACAGCAGAGGATTGTTTTGTGCTGCTGCAGTAGCAGAGCTTCTCACTCTAGACTAGCATACACCCCTGAGCTTCATCACAGGCAGAGGAGGAAAAACAAATATGCTCTCAGATACTGGGAGCATAGGAGGCTTTCAGCCTCTGTCTTTTTTCCTAAAATTAGACGCACCAATTTCCTTTCTAAAAGCTGTGCATGCCGCCCACATGCGCTTTCAGATAACTGAGCAAGAAGCTGCATTTAGAATTTTTAATTAGAACATGGCAAAGCCACTGATCGATGTATATTGTTACATATGTAAGAATATTCTGTAATAAACCCCCTGCATTCATAAAGAAATGTTCAATTTGAAGGATAGGCTGTGACTATAAAGCAAACAAGAAAGGTTCTGTATGTCCCTCTAGACAAAGGCTGGGAATTGAAATACTCTACCAGAGTCTTCTGCATCCTGATCCTCAATCAGACCCTGAGGCACCCCCATCTCCATGCATTTTTTAATATGGGCCTTGGATTTCATGTGTTTGGTCAAATTTCCTGCATGAAGAGAGGCAATGAGGTCTTACAGTGGGTAGAGCTTGAACAATAGCACAAAGGGAGTTTATGTAAGAGAATGTGGTCTTCGGGCAAGCTGTATATAAAGGGTGAGTAACTGATAAAGACATTTTTAAATGAACGTGGGTTGCTTTGACACCAAGTACTGTTCTGCAGCGTTGCGTGGGTAAGTTTGATAAGGACTAGTGAATCATCTTGTCTTAGTTCAAGGGATAATGAAACTAATCTTTAATTTGATAGTTCAAGTCTAGGGAAATTATTTTTAAAAAATAAGTTGTGGTAAAAACAAAATTACCGCAAGTGTCTGCAAAATCTTGTTTAAATTCTAGAACTATTTTATGTATGACTTAGAGCTCCAAAATGAAGTAGTAGTAGTAAACAGTTGTTAAATTACATTGGTAAACAATCCCTGTCATGTCGTGGGGTAGGTTTTTGGCCTTAAACACATTATGTATTACATCTAACCTTTTGTCTTGAAGGAGAAGTTGCAGTGGACGCAGTGGTACGGCCGGACATCAGAGTGGGTGCGAATGTGTTTGCGCAACATGCTGGGCTTCTTACAACGGATCCCACATTCCTCACAGATGTATTTACCTCGTCCACGCCCACGTACGTAAACATACTCTTCATTGGATTTATATCTGTGGGGTAGGATTAGAGTCATGGGGAACGACAGAAGGGGTAAGTTAGCAAACCTAAGAAAATTCTGAATGAAAGTATAAAATGAAGTAAACAGATTAATTGAGCCATACCCCCCATCAAAAATCTTCACCCGTCTCTGTTCTGTTTTAGATGACATGTCTTTGTCTGAGTCATTGCTGCTCTGGGTTTCTGGTTGCCCTTTACATCTGGTTTCAACCGATGCAGACTTTTGGGTTATTGGCATCTGCAGAATGGCCAGAGAAATTATATGCAGTGTTACAACAAAATAAATATTTATACACTCAGCACACATAAAAAGCATAGTTTTAGTTAGTTCTTACCTTGGGCATGACATCCTTCAGCTTGCCAGAGTAAGACAAGATGTCAGATTTCCCACTAGTTCTTATGGCTGAGGTGTAATGCATTTTCTTGGAGCTCTGCTTGGAGTCAAACAGTGACATGACCACCTTGGTGGGAAGCCCAAGCGGATTAGGGTTGTTGGAGCCAACTGTCCAGGCAGCGTATGCTGAAGTCTTTAAGTCATTCTGCGGAACATGCAGAGGTTTCCTCTTCATCAGGAAACACCATGTAAACGTTGTGGCAGTCTTTAAGCTGGGGAACGACAAGCGATGGCTGTCTTTTGTGTTAACCACAGACACTGATGTTGTCAGTTTCACCTGACCACCGTGGAAACTGGAGGGCCTAATAGGTGATTTGGCAGGAGTCCACCTTTGGTCGTCAGCTTTCTCTTGGGTCCTCAGGTTGTTATTAGCTGGCATGACGGTACCCTGGCTGACAGGTGCAGTGTTCGAGGCAGGGCTTGACTCCTCCTGAATAACAGTGCCTGTCTCTTTTTCCAGCACAGCACTGTCAGGTGACATAGGCTTAACATCATCACTAGCCTCTGAGTCTTTCTCTCCATCCGTCTTAACCTGGGGAAGAGGTGGAGCCTCGGTTTCAATAGGACTGTCCACTGGTTCAGTTGTGCAAACCTGCCTAACAAGTGTTAGCTTCCGCTGTCGGGTCACCTCTGACATCTTGGAGTTAAGATAATTGACCGATCTGCCGTCAGTTAGACAGGCCACCCCATGCTCATCCTTTGCCCGTTTTTGGTGCTTTTCCATGTAGATGTCCAGGCTGTTGGCAGGTGACAACATTCGTTTACTGGAGGCAGTTGGTTCTTGCTGTGGGCAGAGCGTCACTGATGCCAGTTTCTGTGTGCAGTGTAAAGACCCCAGAGAAGGTGCTCGTCCTCCAGTGTTGTTTAGAGTGGTCACTGTTGGTGTTTGTGTCTTCTCTATCTTTGCATGAGCATCACTCACAACGCTGTGAGTGGAGGAGAGGGCGTTTTTATTGGATACGGTCGGAGCGGAGTGCACCTGGTCATGAGTTATCAGGATCTGTGGCAGTGGTACGGCGCCTGCTTGGATTTGATCAAAGTGGTCTCTCTGCTGTTCACTAGACAAAACCGCAGCCTGTGTTTTAATCTCAGACGCCTGTTGATTAGGTTGAGCGACATATACATTTTGTATTACGTCTGTCGATTTTGAAATGTTCAAAATTGGATTAGCGATAGGTATGGTTAAAACGGGTAAGGCTATCTGAGCTCCCTGTGTGGTGGAGAAAGAAAAGGTTTGGCTGGCTCTTAAAGAGGGACACTGTAGTTGGTATTTGGGCACAAAACTTTTCTTCTCTTCAGTGTTAGCTGGTTTGTTTTGGACATTCTCTTGACAAACCAAGATCTGACTCATTGGTTGTTTTATCTTTTGGCATATTTGAACCCTTGATGTTTGATGCCAAGGGTGTGGAAGGCCATGGACTTGAGGCTGCTGAGTGGGGCTACCCAAATTAATGCTTTGCACCATTTGCTCATTCTTTTGTAAGGGTGGTTCTCCACTATGCAGAATGAAAGGCTGAGCCATGGTGCGCCAATTGGCAATGTGAATCTGCTGGGATCTGTTGTGAGTTAAAGAGCTAACATTTGACACGGAAGGTGTGACGGCTTTTCGAATAGGTTGCTGACTCTCTGGGCCTATCTTTAACGACATCTGGCGAACTAATGGCCCCCGTCTTCTTTCAATAAGTGACACCTGGGTCACTTGAGAACTTTGTGCACTTTTTGGTTGGCCAACAGGAGACAAAGATCTGCTAGGAGACACATTGCCACAGTCAAAGGACTTGCTACGGTAGTCACATGAAATCTCCACAGCGGGTTGATTGCAAGTGATCTGCTCGGATGCGGCACGTCTCATCATTCCAGGCACACCGAGAGTGTTAAAGGCTGTTGGCAAACCTTGAGGCTCCAGGTTTTTGCCCACACACTCTCCCCCTTTCGATGGACTGTCCGCCCTAGATGGCTCATCTCTCTCAAAAGAGGCAGAGATGCTAGAGCAGCGAGAGAGACTACTGTCCCTGCTGAGGCTCCGTGAAAGGCTGGACTCATAACTGGACTCACCAGAGGAGTGGTCCATTTGAGCAAGACGAATTCTTTTCTTCTTGGGTGGAAGTTTTTCTGCTGGTAACTTTGACAGACTCTCACTTCTCTGAGGCCAGCTGAATTGATCTGTGGGCTTCTCTGCTGGCTCAGTAGTCAGTGTCTCATGCTCCCTGTCAGGCTCTTCTGTGACTAGAATTTCTGGAACTTGGATGTTGTTTTGGCGAACTAACCGAGACTGATGTACAGGAGTAGTGTCTTCAACTATTGGTACTATGCCATCGGTGCTTTGTTCCTTCCTTTGTTTTCCAAAGTCAACAGTGTTGGGGTGGGATAGTTTTTCATGATAGCCGTCAGCTGAGATAATTGTGGCTGCATCTGTTTTAGGTTTGGTCAAGGGATTCTTCTCCATACTATCAATGGGAGAGACCCTATCAGTAGATTCCGTTTCAAATGAATTGGGTCTGCTGAGTGAATTGGTGTGTCTAATGACTGAAGTACCACTACCTTGCCTTTGCATCTCTACTTTAGTTGTGGTACTGATCTGCGTCTCCCGTATTGGGGACAGTCTAGAATCTGGATTATTGATGCTTCTTGCTACAAGTTGAGTTAACTTTGACTGGTTGTTTTTGGGCTGTATGTCTACTATTACAGCAGGCTGAGAAAATGATTGACTTGCCAGAGCTGATGGTAACTCAAAACTAACTGAACAAGGTGGATTGGTGTCAGTTGGAGACTGATCGTCTTCATCTCCAACACTTTTCATTATCCTCCTCTTCCTAATTGATGTCTGTTGATCAAGTATTCCAGAGCCACCAGTCAGTCTAGGCAGTATCGGCTGTTGTATGTTAACATAAAAAACATCTTGATCTGTGTCCTTAACAGCATTCGGCTTGTTTTTTGGACCATGAAGCTCAGAGCAATAGAATTTCTTGTGAGTTTCAAAATTCTCCAACTTTCTGTACCGATTCCGACAAGTTTCACATTCATACATTGTGCCTTTATTCTGCAGAGTCCTTCTGGTTTTGTCTTGACTGTGCTCAAAAGACCGGCTTCTTTGCATTAGCTCTGTTGAACTGCTTGGCCCATGATAACCTTCGTCCATTGAGCGAACACTGGGGAGAACATGCCCCTCATTTGTGGAAAAGTCTTCTATCGCTGCTTGTCTGACTAATGTACGAGAATGTATTGCCGGGTTTGGGGTTGATGGGGCTGATGAAAACACGTCATCATTCAGTGAACTTATTTTGTCATCAAATGAGTGGCAGATTCGCAAAGGGCGAGGGATGGGGGCAACATTAATGGGAAGAGCAGAATGTCCTGGTGTAGTAGGCATAGAGTTACTCCTTGTAATTGGCAAACAGTCCATTGGTGGATATTGAGAAGGTACAGAGAGAAGGAATACTGGCTTTGATTTATCGGTGGGGGTAAAGGGGGACTTTGGGATGTCTGAGCTGGAACTTGACCTCCGCACTATTGGTTTCAGGTCAAACTGAAAAGAGTCTTTAAATATGTAGGATTTTGGTGAGTCAATGCTACCTCTCCTTGAGACAGATGTTCTCCTCGGTTTTACACTGTCCAGCTGCTTGTTGTCAACTACTGCTTCATTGTCAGATATCAACTTTGAAATCCGCTCTTCCAGAGAGAGTGCTTTGACATCCAACGGTGGGCGCATCTGTCCTTCAGTGGCCCGAGGCTTAAGTTCAACTGATGCATGCATTACTGTGGAAACCACATGAGGGACATTAGGAAGAGTACTCTTGGCAATGTCAATGTCTACAGGTGGAGTTATCTTCACAAATGGACTAGGTGGACTCATGGCCTGGTCAGCACTTTCAGAACGTGAGAAGTAGCCAGAATCTGTACTTCCCAGACTGCGGGGACTAAGCAGACATTTAGCCTGTTGCTGCTGGGAAAAGTCTGTTGCTTGTTGCCTCTGAAGCTGAGCATGTCCGCCCAACAGTGGAGACTTGCACTGTTGGTCTTCGTCTTCACTCACAGTGTCTAGTGAGGGATTTGTACCATCCACCTCTTTCAGAGATGACAGGACTGTGATGCTCGACCTCAGACTGGCAGTCTGAAAGTCTCGCTGCCGTTGTGCAGCAGCTTGCTCAGGTGCTGCACCAGTAACTCTGGGGCTGTCTGCCCTCAGAGGAGAGACATTCACTGGATATACAACAACTTTTGGAAGAGCAGCGGTTACTTTGGGCTCATGAGCCCTCTGCACAGCTGCTAGTTTGACTGATTCCACAGCTGATGAGTCCACTTCTCCACGGCTTACTTGAGTTGTACCTGAACTCTGTAAACTGTTTTCTGATGAAGCTGCGGCACTGCTTTGTGATGAGTCAGGGTCCAAGTCTGCAGTGCTACCTTCTTCATCGCTGTCCCCGCTTTCCTCTGCGTCTGAATGTGTCCCAAGAGCTTTGTCAGATTCTTGAGATAACGATCCACTTCCGGATTCAGAGCGTGCAATGAGACCAAGTTTAATTGCGTGAGCGTGCGATTTCTTGTGCTTGTACAAGTTGCTCTTGGTTTTGAATGAAAAGCCACATGTCACACAGGGGTATGGTCTTTCTCCTGTGTGAGACCTGATGTGTTTGAGCAACACACTGGGTTTTGCACATGCCCTGCTGCAGTATTCACAAACATATTTTCCTGGCTTCTTAGGCTTTTGATCCTTGGAAACCTGCTCAGCACCAAAGTTCATTACAGTGGCCATCTGAACATGGTTGCTGCCAGGTGTAACTGGGACCTGAATGGTGCTGGGAACACTCGCAGACAGGGACTGGCAAGTGTGCACAACTGGCGGTTGGCTTTGTGGCAGAGTGTTGGAACCTGAGGGAACCGGTGCGTGAGTTATAGTGGATGGTCCAGCATTAAAGTTCATTTGTAAGCTTGGCTTTTCTGTATTCGAAGCAACAGGCATAAAATGTGGTGCCGCAAGTGGGGAGGGCTGGATGGCGGTACCCTGTGAGGATGTCTGCACATTTCCCTGTAGCGCTGCAATGCCAATAAAGTTTCCTTGTTTGTCGATGTAATAAGTCTGCATGTGTGAAGTCTGGCTCTGGAGACCAACATTAACAGCTGGCATTGTCAATTCACCACTGGACTGAGCATGAAAAGCAGGAGCAGGTTTTCCAGTGGCTGTGACCTGGAAGGAGTTTTTCCTCTCTGCCAGTGTACTGAAGTCAGGCTCCATGGCCTTAAGTAGAACATCAAGAGGAGCACTGCTGAGGTAAGGATCTCCGTCAAGGCTCTTGTCTTTAGACACTGGCGCAGTATTCAAAGAGCCCTCTTCAGCATCAGAAGTCTTGAATAGTTGTGGCTTAGCAGATGTTCGGTCCAGCTTTAGCCTTTCAGAGTCAGTCGCTGACCCCTTGTCAGGGGACGCTGCGCTGGTTTGGGCATACTGCGGATCTCTTTTCCTAAAAGGCAAAACAGATCTATTCTGGGAAGCACTGTTGGATGAAGAGGAGCACGAAGGCGTGGTCTCCTTGGACAGTGGTTCTTGGAGAACAGCTTCAGGCGTTTTCAGCTGGAGAGGCTTCTTCACTGGAGATTTAGGAATTTTCTTTAGCTGACTTTCTGCAACAACTTTTTTCCTCTTTAGTCCTTTTATGTTATCTGCATTTCTCCCTATAGAGAAAGAGACAATGAGAAACAAAAGCAGGGGTGACTGTCAGGACCACATGTTGTATATAATGATAAAATGTTTGTTTCCTTGTTTTTACACTTGTTTTTGTTGTAACTAAAACCAACCATTAAATATTCTATAATCACAAACATTTTCTGACTCGCTTTATGCACATTATTTATATGAATGCTTGGTTTCACTACTGCATTTCAATAATAATGCAGTTCTGTTTTTAAGGACACACCCATACTATGGTCCCGTAATAATGACTCAGGCAAGTTCTAAGGACATGTTGCATAAGATCAGCAGTGCCCTGGTTTCCTTGCATGCTTGGGTGTTTCCCAAGATGAGGTCAGGGATCCTTAAAGACCTCGGTTATAAGTGGATTGACGACCAATCTAATTCTGACAGTCTTTACATAACTTAATCCCTTTCTCCATTTAAACAGAAGAGCCCTTGAGCCTTTAAAGCAACACACAACAAATATAACATTCACTCTAAACAAAGCCTGGGATTTTTCTAAAAGTCATCTCAGATACTGACATTTGTAGCACTTGTTACTGAAAGACATGGGAAAACGATTACTTCTTCATATGCACTAGAATAATAAGGATCAGACTAAAATAAGTGCAGAATTTAAGGTTTACCATCATACAAAGTTCATACATAAGATGCAGCTCAAAGGGAATTAATTAAGGGAACTTAATTTCTTATTCAGCAGCTAAACGTTAAGTTATCTTCCTCGTCATCTTGATGTTTTTCATTGATTCTGAGTTAACAGAACATCAAAACGGATCAGTCTCTAACTGGCCTCCAGGAATGTTAATACCTGCTCTACAGTACATTTAGATAGAGATGTGGTGACACACACATCAATTCAACTCATTTACAATAGCTAATTCATTTAAAGCTCAAATAGCAAATAAGCTGAAAAACCTTATGTTATGCCAATGTTTAGAAAAACACATCACAGGGTCAAACAAACTGGCGTCTTCTATTTGAATGTAGTTACACAACAGATCACTTGAAAGTAATCTGCTAACTACTAAAACTAAATGAAGCTCTGCTAATCCAGTACTACAGTGATACACCAAACACATCAGTCAGGTTTGAGCTTTTAGTTCTGCGAGAACTGTTCATTTTTCTAAACTATTACAGGATAATTAATATAAATCTTCAAGAAGCAAAGCTCACGCTCCTTTAATAAATAAACATTGAAGTCGCTCCTACCTTTTTGTGAGCCTTTGGGGTCTTTAAGCTCTTTCTGTGCCTCTTCGATTTTATCTGCAACACAAGAACAGACACCACGTTACAGCAAAGAGAACAGCGCTGCACGTAATCCCTCACTCCACAGTCAAGGCAGCACACAATGTAACTAATGATACCAGAGATGCTTCCCACACGGCTTCAAATTAGAAACAGGTTTCTCCCATAGTAAAGACAGTGAAAATCACTGTAATCACAAAAGGGGCGAGCTGCACAACAAGAACACAATCCTAAAGGAACGTTGCTACAGAAATATTTGCAAGAGTGCGTTTTATGTACAGGTTAGGTTTGCAAACAAGGCAAAACGGGTGTGTTAACCCACTGATCAGTCTGAATCTAAAATGAAGGGCTATCAGCTCTTTTGTACATCACAATCATCACTCCACCAGGTGAGGAACCCGTTTCTGTACAGACCTCACGGATGTGTGGGAGGTGACAGTGCTGACTGTGTGCTAGTGTAATCAATATCAATTATATATGCTGGCTTGATGTGGTGTGAATGGGTTAGGCACAGTGGAATACAGACAGACACACTGAACTCTGTTTTACTGCTGAGGCTGCGGATGTGTAATTCCATCTAACAGCTCGTTATTCACATTTACTGTACTTCATCAAAACATGGATATTTAGTTTTCAACTGCAGGTTTATGCAAATCGATCAATATCAAAGCAAAAAAATCTGAAGGATATTGATCAATACTGTTGAAAAATATGTTTGAGCCTCATCCTCAGGAAAATCACCTCAATAAACCCTCTGTGGTTTCCGTGTACTGCACATGACACCAGGGTAAGAGGAGTCCTCACACATGGCACAAATTTAGCTAATCCTTCGAAATAGGGGAATGAAAAAGACGCTCTGCTGTGGTTCCCGACATCAGTGTGATGATGGGTTGACACCAGCAGGGCACAGGAGGGGTCAGTGGATTATGTCATCACTGAGTTACTACAGTCACACCCTGCTGCATCCCTCTCTCTGTCCGCTTCTCTCTATACCAGGCACAGACCACAGATTACATAACGTGTCCCCACCCTTAAGCTTTAGTGGAGCAAAACAAAGGCACCCTGCCAGCACAGCACAGCACAGCACAGCACAGCACAGCACAGCACAGCACAGCACAGCACAGCACAGCACAGCACAGCACAGCACAGCACAGCACAGCACAGCACAGCACAGCACAGCACAGCACAGCACAGCACAGCACAGCACAGCACAGCACAGCACAGCACAGCAACCGCGGAGGGAGCAGCATCATGGGCATCTTTTACAGAGAGGTAGACACAGACTTTGGTCTATTTACATATATGACCGTGTGAGCTCCCTCGACACCCAGCAAAGGAATCAGGTAGGCTGTGTTTTCCTGGCAACTGCACTGGTGGAGCGTTCCTCCAAACAGAGGCTTCTCAAGCTTCCCTCAGTCCACGGCTTAGTTTAGCTTTGAAACTAAACATCCATGTCACTGCAAACTGCGCGGAGACGATAAACGCTTGTTTTGGTGGTTAGAAGATGTGGAGATGGATTTTTGTTCATTACACTACACAAACCAAAGCATCCGATTACAGCGTAACAAAAGCCTTATTTTTAGTGGCTGCAGAGGAGACCACAGTGTAACCCACCTTTTACATAACAAGCCACAAACAAGATCCCTCACGCATTACTCACGAAGCTAAAGTCTGGAAGAAAAGGAAACACCGACTGCGTGGGCGGAAAGGGACACGGGGTCGTTATCCTCCGAAAAAAACTAAACATGCTTCACCCAAGACAGAAGGGAATGATTACAGGGTTGCTATTCCCCTCACTGGCTGTTAATGGCATCTGAAATCTGTCTCCCCTGTCAAAACACACACGCACTGTTTCATGTTGCAAAACATTACTCCAAAAGTGCTGAGAAACAACAGGTCTTATTCTCAACACATGCTGCATCAGTTACATTAAACTTTAAAATGCCTGTTGTGTGGTGTTAAAATATAAAACAGAAACTTTTTTTTAGGAAGTTTTACTTAAGAATACTGCAAGGAACAAACTGTACATCATAGTTGATCTGTTCAAGTTAAAGCTAAATGACACAAGTTAGCACATTGAGCTACTTGCTTAAATAAAGGCAGTGTGCAGAATGTGATGGAAATGAATAATTAATCAATCCACTAATGTAACCTAAACATGTGGTAGTACAATCACACCTAAATCAAATAAAGACACGGGTGAATATCAATCAGGCAAGAGTTCGTGCATTAGTCTGTCTGCAGGCTGGTCGCTGTCATGACAACCAAATATCCATCCCACCCCCTCCCCTCCTTGTGTCATCCTCACTGAACTGTCTAGGATGCTGAGAAATGTGATTACTGGTGCCCTCAGGGCACAAGTGACGTAGCGGCACATGAAATGTGCTCACATTCGATTCTCGGCACCCACCTGATGTGAGTCTGCAGCTCGGCGGCTGTGGCCGGGGCTCCGCGGTGGGAGAGGAAGCCCGTCCATGCTCATTAAGGCGTTTGACAGATAATAATCAGTGAAGATGTGCTCATAATAGCCACAGATGCAAACATATGCTAATGAGCTACAGATGATCTGGAAAATAACCCAGGTGTCGCTGTGGAACAAGACCTCTATCTGTTCAATGAATAAAAATATTAAAACTGCATCAGCCCTTATTGAGCAGCACGGCCTCAGCCTGTTGACCGACAAATACCCACCAGCCTCCTCCCTCCCTGCCTGCTGGTTTGTAACACGTTCATATCTGCTCAGCGGTCTGCCCTGTTGGGCCTCGCCGTGCCAAATGGCGACTGTCAGCGGCGTAGTAGCGGCTTCTCACGGCGCCCATATGCACGCCGCTCACGTTCATCGCGTGGCCCCAGCTTTGGCTTTTTCTGCAGGCATCAAACATGCATCATCTGTGAGGGCTGAGGTGTCATCAGCATGTGCCACGCTGCTCCAATACACCAGCAATAGGCCTGAACAATGTCAGCGGACCAGTGTGTGGGCCGGCGAGAGTCACCTGGTAGATGATGCACTTAGTAAAGAGCAAGTGGCTTCATCACACTATATTTAATGGCATTTAAGCGTTAGAGCCCCTGTCCTGTCTCGATGGATGTAACAAACTGCAAAGGAGGAGCGCTGGAAAAAAAAAGAGAAGAAGAGGTAGAAAACTGGCAGAGTGAGCAAAGAGGAAGAGGAGCGATGCCTCACTGGGCCGAAGATGATGAGATGGGAGTCGGCAGCTGCCCCCTTCTTCCCTGTCACTGTGCGGGAGGGAGATGGAGATTATGTAACTCAAGCACCTCCACCAGGCTGCTGTACAAACACACACCAACATCAAACACACCCTCACACTGGCGGAGGTATTCTTAGAGTAGTCACCAACAACGTGCTGCAGCTCCACAAAAACACGCTCCTCACACAATTTAAGTTATGGTTCCGAGCAGAAACAGAGGAAATCTGCTTCTAAACCCTGAATGTGCTTTTTATTATGCAAGAGGGGAATTAAATGTGTGAGCTGAAAAATAGTCCAAGGACTCATCAGCCTTGTGTAAAAGTGTAGAAATTAATGAGCTGAAGATGTAGATGTGTTTATTGTTAACAGTGTTTGCACCTACTGATGTGTAAAAACAAACCTACGTGTAACGCGTCAGATCATCAGTTAACTAATAAAACAGGCAGACCGCTGCGTTTTTCCTCCTGACGGGCTCTGAAATAACTTTTGTTGCAAATTGGCTCTAAATAATAAATAAAAGTGGGCTGAATTAATAATGGTTCCGCTAAAGCAGGACGTCTCCTGCTGGAAAAATACAGTGTCACCTTCAACGCGTCTGCTTTTATCTGGCTCGCTTCCTGTGGTCTGTGGTGGACGGGCAGCGTTTCAGCCGCCCTCAGCAGCTGAGACACACAATCAGCGGCCACATGAGCGGCCGTCAGCGTCTGACACATGGTTTCTTCATCTGCAGTCACGCCCAGAGCAGAGACTCCCGGCGGCCTCCAGGGAAGCGCCTGTGTCAGAGCACAGCGGAGGGGCAGCGCTGCAGGAAGGCTCCCCTCAGTGACCGGCGGCAGGCCATGATGCGGCGGAGGACTCCTCACCGAGTCCCATTAGGCTGCAGTCTGTCATCATCTGCCGGTTTACAGCTCAGCCTCGAGTGACTTCCCTCCCTCCTCTTCACCGCAGGAACTGAGCTAGGAGCCGAGGCCGGTCCTCAAACTGGGAGGGATGAGTGACAGCGAGGCATCAAGCCATTTCAATCAGAGAGGCTGCTTTAAATCTCCAACATGAACCATTCAACTTATGCAAATGTGTTAAATACACTCTGGTTTCTGTAACATTTCAAGATCACACTCGCATAGATGCCTCAGACAAGCAGAGACGTAATGGGAGGAGGTTTTCTTTATCTGCGCTCTCTGCAGCCTGGAGATCAGCTGCTGACTGCTAAACACCCCACATCTGGGGGAGGCAGAGGGAGGGGGGGGTTGTTTATGTGCAGCGCTGAATGTGAATGACATCAACGGCATTACGGTGCACGCAGGCGCCGCCACAATATATGGCTTCAAAAGGGGCCGCGATGCAGATCATGGACCTGCGTGATTTACCGTAGACGTCCTCTGCTCCACAACAGCAACAATAATTAGAGGCTAAGTTATCGCTCCATCCTCCTGCAAACGCGTGACAGCACTGCAAACACCCAGTCAACAAATGAAATATTGATCTCACACACACACACACACACACACACACACACACACACACACACACACACACACACACACACACACACACACACACACACACACACACACACACACACACACACACACACACACACACACACACACACACACACACACACACACACACACACTATCTGTACAGTACCACTGCCCCCGCAGGAAACTGTAGGTGGAAGAAGCAGCAGACTGGAGGCCACTGATTATTGGGAATGCGTGGGATCCTTGTGAAAAATTGATATAACTATGTGGGTAGAGGAGCGTGAGAGTTAGCGCTCGTGTGCAGGCAAACATGAACGGGATGTGAATACAACCCCTTCTATCGCTCACAGGCCGTGCACGCGTTTCGCCTAAAACCCGCCTGCATCACAACAGACGGAGACAGAGCCCGGCTTCCAGAACCGGAGCAACGTGGAGCCAGTTACAGTGAATGCAGTTCAATCTGAGTTATGAATCACTCTCTCACTGGGTCGCATCCATATCAGGATGCTGCTCAGGCTTATCTTCGTTAACAGCAGTTCTATAGTTCTAGAGTCCAGTCCGACTGGAGCACGTTTCACTTCATTTCTGTGTTTGAGCCTTCGCGTCACTTGAAACAGTAAACAAAGAGACGCTTCTGTCTCTACGGAAGCAAAAACGGAACCAAAACAAGCTGCGCGTCAAACTCCATCCACTCAGCGCCTCCAGTTCCCCCAGCGGCGGTTCCACTGGACTGAACCCGGCGGGTCATCAGACGGCGCTGAGACGGGACGCACGTCTCCAGCGCCGCTCAAACAGTGGCGTCTGTGTGGAGCCTTAGGAGGAAGACGAGGGGGAGGGGCGTCCGCACGCAGCTCAGTTCAACACCCAGGTACGAACGTGTTACAGAGCTGAGACGCAACGACTCACAGCTGAACAGTGAGTGACCAACCTGGGTCCAGGCTGGCCGGACCCCGACCCAAACCCGGCACAGGAGCGACTACACCACCAGTGCGTTTGTGCATTTACACAAATGACTAATGACTCGCTATGAAGCCGCGCGACTAATAAAGATCCGTCAAGCGCATCCAACTGTACCAGCAACTCATCTGCAGTTTGAGACCATGCTTAATTCTGCACCAGCCCACAGAAAATCTACTCGTTTGACGTTCCGCTAGAAATAAAAAAAAGGCTTTTATCTGAAATGTGGAAGCAGTTTTCACTTGAATTTTATGTGCTGAATAATTGAGAAAACACTGGCAGATGGAGCAGCGAGCAGCTCAACGGTCCAGCGCTCGCTGCAGAACAGACACATCCCGTCGCTGCATGTCACCCTCCACATCCTCCCACACTCTGACAACTACGGCCATGAAATAACAATAAAAACAATATCATCACTCTGACTCCTCGTTGTTGAACCCTCTCCCCCGAGGCTGCACGTCACACACACAGCATCGCAGGCACCACCAGCAGATGGAAGTCAGAGTGGGGACTTACGCATGCGTCTGCTCTACGGAGCCCGGCCCGGCCCGGTCCAGTTACAAAGCGGTCCCGTTTCCTCCTGAGGAAAACAAGGCGTTTAAAGCCTCCAGCTCCACGCTCCCTCTGCCCACTTGTTGTTTGTGAGTGCAGCGGCGCAGACGAGTGACAACACGCTTCCTGTCTGACGACAGCGGAGATTCTGGTGTGTTCACACAGCTCCGCGCCTCTGACCTCAAACCCTGCACCGCGCGTTTCACAACAGCCCAGAAGACACCGTCCTCTGGCCGTACCGGCCACTCTGCCGGTGCTTCACGGAACCGACACGCAGCAAACGAGCAGCGAGCGCCTGAACGCGTCTCCTGTGTCAACACATGCAGCCGCAGCGCTGTTTTCAGCCCATCAGCTGTGGCTCTGCAGCAGCGGCAAAGGCGTCGCCGGCGCGTTTCTCAGAATAATGTGACGAGGAGGGGAATTCCTGTAAGGCCCAGGAAGCGAGGGGGGGGGGGGTTAGCGCCGGGTGACGTCACTTAAACCGGCTTTGGCACCCTCCAGGGGCTCTTTGTCCCCGCCTCCCTCCCTCTCCCTCACCCGCTCCGTGTTTGTGTTGCAGGGGAGGAATCTACCAGCGCCGCCGCTGCCGCTGCAGCTGCTGCTGAAGCTAAAGCTGCTGCTGCTAATGGGCCTCAGTCAGTCGCCGGGTGAGCAGCTGTTTACCTGAGGAACGCTGTGTTTCTGATGGTCACCCCGCAGCGCTTTCACTTCCTTTTCAATAATGACTTTGCATGTTCAGCGTTTACACTGAAAACATAGGAACAGAAGTGAAACTGTTGATAGTAAAGCTTCCTTAATACTGAAACGCTGGACAGCGTTGGTCATGTAGTTTACGCAGGTTTAAATTGGTCAAATTGAAAGTACAACCTACAGAACGTCTACGAATAGAAGGCGCTAACTTGAGCACAATACGCTGCTGTCTGTGGGGAGTCAGGCTCCCGTCTTCAGCCTCAGGTCATGCACAGTCTTCTTTTTTTAGCACCTCCGACCAAATGGACCCTTTCATCACCTAATTCGATTTTAATTGGATTTACTGTGATGAATGAGTGTGTGCTGTATCTTCTTCCTCGTCACAGAGACTGAAGCCAAGCACAAACGTTTTCCTTCATCTCATTAAAACCGTATCTGTTGCCGTGTGACATCTGCCACTTATTCCTGTCTGACTGGTTCCCTGATTTTTGTACTAATGTCACATTTGCAGAGGTCCAGGTGGTGCAGCGTCAGGTTTTATTCTATGAAGGTCTGGGACTGAGACAGGTGAAGTGAAGCTGCAGATCGCCATGGGAGGGTTCCACCTGGTCCATGTTTAAAGGAGGGGATTCTCACGTCTGAGCAGTGCTGGGCCTTTTACACAAATGTGACCTAGATGACAAGCACCTTTTACACAAATGTGACCTAGATGACAAGCACTGTGTGTGACGCTTGTGATGCTGTACTGTGTGTGTGTGTGGAAAAAAGAGGAAACACCCTCTGCTTTATTTTTTGCCTCAGTATTTATGGGGGAATTCTGAAGGTTTCACAGTTTTACCACAGGAGCGGTTCAGAAATTCAGATAAATATTGACTCTGGCTGGAGACGAGACGCTCCGCGACCAGGACCTTTCTGCTGTGTCACTGCCAGGGTTCACAGAACAAACACGTCGCCGGCACAAACTCCAGGATCAACATCGCACTCTGTGATTAAGACGGCCAGAGAAACACCAGGAGGCTGCTGCTGCCGGGTTCAAACCCCAGAAAAGGACCAGTGACTGAGCAGCTGCGCCTGTTAAACGGCCTGAAGCAGTGGAAACGCCGCCTCATCGCCGTGGAAACATCTGAGTTAATAACAGCTGAGCTGGCGATAATGTAACAGAGCCTTAATGAAGTAATCCAACTAGTAGCCTCTAATGCTCGGCCTCTGTGAGCTGCCATTAATGTGCACAAACATCCTTCAGCGCCGCAGTCGGCACAAATTATCATGTCCTGGATTTCCACACCTTCATGTCTGTGTCATGTGCAAGAGAAACTGTGACACAAAGCAGATTCCTCCTCCGTGCATCACAGGTATGTACGGTCTGTTTCGACACCGTTCTATCACAGCAGTTACACAATCGGTTTCAAGTTGTCCAGTCAAACACAACAAACAAAGGGAGCTCGTCTCGGTTCGTTTGCCAAGAGGTGTGATGGTGTTCTGTACTAATCTGTCTGGAATCCCTCAGTGAGCATCAGGAGGACAACATGGAGGACGAGACGCACGGTCCCCAGGACTCGGCTCCGTCCTCCCTCACGGCATCAGATAACAACAGGTAAATCTGAGCCCAATCACAGGAATCCAGCTCAGTTCTGACCACAGGCTTCACCAGCTGACAGATGCTGCCGCCATATCTGCACATGTCATCACGTCCCCGTCCTCGCCATGAGAGCAGCGGTTAATACAGCTGCCAAGGCTTCTAGGAAGAGACGAGTGTTAATTAGACGCGGGGCTGAGCCGCGCAGCAAAAGGCAGCGAGGGCACGCAGGATGTGAAGGCATGCCACGTCACTGAGCGTGTTTCCAAACAGCACTTTAATCCAGCTCAGGCTCTGATCCCCGTCACCCCCTCCCTCCACAAAACATCCCATAATGAGCCGACGCGCTAACGAGGAGAAACGACACTTCCTGTGTTTCAAACCAGACCTGCAGCGGTCGACGTGAACTGACCGACTGTGGCTCTGATGAGCTTTGATACTGTGACTGATGGGAGCAACAAGCCTCACAGCATCTGGAGGCATCAGCGCCAGCCTCCAGCCTCCACCTCGCCTCCACCTCGCCCGTGGACCTCCGGCCCGGCTCTGCGCTCCCTCAGGGCTCTCCTGCAGCTGCTCCGCTCTCTCTGCCTTCTTGGGGTCTGTTTTTTCCCAGACGACCATCTGCTTCTACAGCTCATTTAGCACATACACACCCTCACATGCACGCGGCTGGTGCCGCATGTAAACATGGAGGGACGCGACGGCAGATCACGCACTGGATCGGTGCAGGCTGCATGTGGAGCTTCCTGCGCCCTCTTCTTCCTCTGTGGTGTCATGGCCGCCGCCCACCTTCATGCCATCCACAGCTGTTACTCTGTGCTCCTCTGCCATCAGCGCAGGCAGGAGGTAACGTTGCATAACCACAGAAACACGGCGTTCCCTCTCTTCATCCTCCCCCTCCTTTCATTTTCTAGCCTCCGTTTCCCCACCTTGTTTTCCTCTTCTCTTCCTCCTTCCATCATCACCACCATCTCTTACTCCCCCATTTTCTCCCTCCCCATCCCTTTCCTGCCCACTCCTCTCTCCTCCATTTTGGTGTCTTATGAAACCAAACTGCTCCCGAGCTTAAAAAAACACACCACCAATAAAGAGATTAAAAGCTACAGATTTTCATTATTAATAAGTTGTTTATCCAAGAAAACACTGAAAACACTGAGATGTGACCAACACGTTCAATCAATCATAAATATCCTTCTTTTGTTCATCAAACACCAACAGTCCTTATCCACTTACTTATACCACAAACAAAAACAGCCAAGTCTGATATTAAGGAAGCTGGGACCAATAAATTATTAACATTTTGTTTCAATGACTAAAACAGCTCCAGATTTGATTGTGGATCTAAGGTTTATGTTGAACAGAGAGAAGCTGAATGTCATTAGAGGTTTCTGAAAACTTTTTTTTACTGCTCATTAAAATTTCTGACAGCAGCTAATGATGCTCCTCTGTTGGTCCTGTTCTCAGCCCAGTGCAGAGGAGCAGGTTCAGGTCGTCTAATCTAATAATCACTGCAGCTCCAACGCACAAACGACCATGTTTCCATTTAAAAAGGAGCTCGGTCCACTGAAATCTGCACAAGAGGACGTGACGTAAAGCTCAATGGAAACTCAGCAGTCGCTGGAAGTGTGAACACATCCTGAAGCGTCGCTGGACTCATGAACTCACTGGATTCAGACTTAGCACGATCCTTGTTGTTCATTTGTGTTTCGATGCCTCCACCTCCTCCTGAGCGGGAGCACGGCTGCAGGTGATGCAGCAGCGCCCACAGCAGCTCTCTGCTCATGAAGCACCGGAGGGGGAGACGGAGCCCGGTGCTTCATCGCCTCTGCCTCTGACCTGAACTGTTGCGTAACGGCTGCGTTTGCGCCGCAGGTGGGTGACGTTCACCCATCAACGCGGTTTTAAGGATGAACCCCGTGACGTTCAGCTTCTTCTCACGTTGAGCTGAGACAACCTTCACTAAGGCAGAATTTGCAAACTTATAATAAACTGCATCTATTTTATAATCAATTCTAATTTTACACACTTGATGCTTCTCTGTTTACAGCGTGTACGTGAAGCACCTGGTGAAATGAACACCCGCTGTGACATTTTCACCAAACAAAGCAGCTGATAATGACGATAAAAGGCTGATTGCATTAAAACAAGACTAAACTTTACCAAAATGAAGAAACGACGTGATGAAGCAGGAAGACGCAGACAGAGGAGCAGTGGCAGCGCTGCACAGTACCTGTTACAGGACGGGACTCAGAGCAGCTGCTGCTCGTCCCCCTCCTAGGTTCACGGCACTTGCGGGGAAACACCTGACATTCCCGACCTCTCCCAGCCACAAACCGCTGACATTCCTCCGCCCCGAAAAAGTGAAAAATGGCAGCGCCGCCGGGAAGCGAGCGTCTGGCTGCCGTCTCTGACTCCAACACAGCCGCTCTCTGCTTTCACTTCACGGGTTCCTCTGCTGCCTGTGTAGCAAGCACGCTGCTCACTCCTCCTCCTCCTCCTCCTCTCTTCTCCTCCTTCCTCGTCCTGTTTTTTTAATCCCTGCTCTAAATCAGGGAAAGCCCTGCCTGACTGCCGGAGCGCCGACTTCCCCCAGCCGAGCAGCACAGCGCTGTGTTTTCCAAATAGCAGGATGGAGGCTCTAAAAACAGCACTAATTCCTCCACACACACACACACACACACACACACAGGTCGGATTAGCTGCTAACCTACTTGTGGCACACAACTTCCCACGCCCCTGCTGAGGCTATAAATATCTATCTATCCGTCCTGTGCATTGATCCTATCTGTGTAGGGCAGCAGCCGACGCACAACGAGACTAACGAAGGCGCTGAGAGAAGCCTCACAGAGAGAGAGAGAGAGGAAGACGAGGGGCGGACGGGGTTAACGTGGACCCGAACACAGGGAGCAGACAGCTGGAAGGTGGCCACATGAACACATGGCGAAATATTTATGTCTGACGAAGCATTTACAGCTTAATCGCAGGGTTCACCTCACTTCACCCGAAGTGTAAAAAGAAATGAGCTGCAGCAACGAGTCTGAGGAGAATCGCTATCACCGAGCTAACGTTAGCACAGAGTTCCTTCTGGCTCCAGAGCCTGATGTTCCACCCGTTTAAGCATTCTATAAAAGCATGAGGCGGGTTGCCAGATTTGACTGGCCTCTACAGCGCTGACCACACGCCGGGTACAGACACAAACAGCCGGTTTCATGTGAAACTTCACGCTGACGACGCTTGTGGTGCAAACGTCACATCAGAGGTTCGAGCCATTGAGAATCCCCCTTCACATGAACTACTCTGACCTGGAAACACCTCAGGTGAGCGACAAACCAACAGGCGCATCTTCTCAGCTTATGAAAATAATGACTACAATGAGAGCTCAGCAGATGAGGACGCATGTTTTCTCCATCACTCACTGTCTCTGAGGCGGTTGTTCCTGTCTGAGGTACACGCACGCGCGCGCACACACACACTCACACTCTCTCACACACACACACACACACACACACACACACACACACACACACACACACACACACACACACACACACACACACACACACACACACACACACACACACACACACACACACACACACACACACACACACACACACACACACACACACACACACACACACACACAGAGCCTGGATTTTATTTTACAAGGCACACCTGAACCAGAGACTGAGTCACACGTCGACAGCCTGCGAGTTCCCACAAACAACTTCTGCCTGTCGCACACTTTTCACACAGCGGCGGCGTCTTTACTTCTTCTGCGAGCGCTCCACTGAGATCACGCGTGACGCGAGCTCTAAAAATAACCCACTACCCATTTTCTCTCTGTGGACGCTGGGAACGTCACAGCCCAGAATTCCCTGGAGACGCTGCCACCCGGAGGAATGTCAGAGCCCCCCCCCTCCAGCATCTCTCCCCATGGCAACAGCGGCTAAAGGAAGAGACGGCTGTTACGCAAGAGGGGGAAGCGTTGGCAGCAGGCAGGCGCCCCTTCCTCCTCCTCCTCCTCCTCCTCCTCCTCCTCCTCCACCACATGTTTTCACAGCCTCCTGTTAACTGTGCGGACATTCGTCCCCATCGCTCCCTCACATCTTGACTCTGGCTCCTCTTCCTCCTCGCCCTCCTCCTCCTCCTAAGCTGCTTTGGCCCTTTTCATTTTCCTCTTCACCTCTCCTCTTCTTTATCGACTCTTTTTCTGTTCCATTTATCTTGTCGACACCCGCAGACGCGACGCTCTGCTGCACGAGTGAGCAGCTCAAAAAAAAAAAAAAAAAAAAAGAAAGGGAACAGAAGAAGTTGTTTCTACGGTCAAATGTGCCGGCGCCACAGAATCACATGATGAGAGCTCGATGTGACCGACTGAACCCAGTGGAGGAAGCAGAGTGCGAGTTTGCCTTCATGCACTCAGTAATTCTATTAGCACTGTAATAAAAATAAGTAGGTTTCATTCATCATGAGATGTTGATGCTTTTCTCTCACTTTGACATTTTAATGGGATCAGAATTCCCTAATGGTTAAATCTGATGGACGACTGCTTTGTCTGAACATGAAACATTACCAGTGTTTTGTGTGTGTCACGTTCTGACCTCAAGCGACTGGTTTGACCTCCTGACCTCTCTCCCGTCCTGAGTTTACTGAGCCGACCTCACTCATACCTCACCCTGTCATGACTCACGCCGGTTTTATTCCAGTATCCACTGGCTGCGCAGACAGTCGACAGCAGACTCCCCTCCCTCCCTCGTCCACTCCCACTCCTGATACCGACAGACTTCAGGCCTGGCTTCCTCCCACTCTCCCCCTTCCGCCTCTTTGCTTAGTCAAAAGCTACAAACGCACAAATGAAACAACATATTTCCTGCTGAAGGTAAACGTCCCACACAAGCGAGAAAAACAATGAGTAGAGTTTATGAATGAACACTGATACGAGGCGGGTCCTGGAAACGTTTCCCCACAGAACCAGCACTTAGCAACACTGAGGCCAGTATCCACTTCCCAGTTTGGGTTTGATTTCAAGGAGAAATGTTTGGGCAAGAATGTGAAAAGTGAGGGAGTTTGAGGTACATTTACTTCACTTACTACTTGAGTATTTTTTGATACAAACTCACCCACTTGTAAGCGGCAGTGTTAGCTTAGCTTAGCATAAAGAGTAGAAGCAGAGGGAAGAGTTAGCATTTACTAAGACCGTCGCTAAACACTTGATCAGCAGCCTCATTCATTCACGCCACGAAGGCGTGGCTCTGATCCTCTGCCTGTGGGTCCTGACGCGGCCTCCTGCTGTGTGGAGGCTTTTGAGAAGGCGCCTGACAGGGTTCTACGAGCGCTGGGCTCTGTGTCGGCAGCCTCCGTTCCCATGGGGCCCGGCCGTTAGTCATCCTCCGAAACCGACTCGCACACAGCTGCGCTGCGATTGGCCGGCGGGCGGCCACGGTGCCACAGTCGTCCCACGCAGCCGCGAAGCAGCGAGTGTCAGTGTTGATAAACACAGCCCACGGCCTGACCTTAAGGCCTCTCACCCGTCCCTCCGCCCACCAGAACTCAGCTCCACCAACATCTGGCACCGCCGCTTCCACTCAAGGTCTCCTCAAGGCTGAGGTGAAACTTTAATGCACTCTGTGACACGGCTGCTGAATTAATGATGTCCTGAGTTATTACATCGCGGCGACAAACTGCTCCCATTAAAAGCAACACAAGACATCGAGACATAGTTTCATAAACACACACACACACACACACACACACACACACACACACACACACACAGTGAGGGGAGCGTGGTGTTTTCCCGCCAGATCTAAACTGACATCCATCCACACAAAGGCTGTGCAGCCGCTTGAAGCTGTCACGCCGCCACGCGCCGAGAAACCTGCACTCGAGTCCTTCAATACGGGAAAAACGGAACAAAACATAGTCAGAAAAAGGATTCTGGAAAAAGGAGACCCGACACGGATCCCACATTTCCATCACTAGGACACGTCACAGCTGTTTTCTTCCGTCGCGGTTTGGTGGAAAATAATCGAGGAACCCTCTTTCACAGAAACATGTGGATGGAAATGGGAGTTTTATTTTTCCGCTTTAGGAAAGTTGGTTGACAGAGTGAAAGAGCAGCAAGAGAAAAGAGGATTTTATTCCTAAAAACCTCATCATGAAGGAATCTGTATAAGAAGCTGTGACACGGGACAACTTTGTTAGGTTTATTCCTGTTTTAACTTTATATCTGACAGGACGATGCCGTGCGCCATCTTTTATTATTTTGAACTCAGACAACTTAACAGTCGTCTTCATCGGAAGCTCAGCTCTAAGCGTTAAACGCGTGGCTGCACTGCGTCAGCGCTGCCTCAGTCTGTGCAGCTCTGCAGGGTGGAGCATGCGTGAACCCAGGCCTCACTCAGGACAGCAGCTTATTAAATCCACTCCTGTCAAACCCAATACCATCCCAGAGCCGCGCACCAACAAATGCTCCTGCAGTCTCATTAGCGTAACCAGGTAAACATCCTGCAGTCCGCCCCCATTTACTACACAGTCAAACATTCCCCTCTTGTTTTCCCTTCGTCTTCTCCCCCCCTCTCTCTCCCTTCCCTCCATCCGTAGGAGGTTCCAGCAGTAGGACACAAGAACCAGCACCTGCAGACCAAGACTCATGCTGCTCTGTTTCCCTGGCAACCCCCACATTGGGCTTTGCTTGTGTAAACCATTAAGCGATGCCAGTTATATACACATATACACACACACACACACTTTTTTTAATTTGAGCAGCTTTTCCAAAGCTTCGTTCATTATATTTTTAAACCTCCGGCAGCTTTACCCGCATCACATTTTCCCCGCGACGATAAAACGGACCCCTGGGAGCGCGCAGTTTGTCGGGGCACTTCTCTGCACATGACATACATCCTCGGCAGGAGCGAGCGCTCCACCCACTCACTGTGTCATGACGATGTGACATCCAGCTTCTCCACTGCAGGGAAAATTTCCTGCACTATTCTGGGTCCCTGTGCTGACGTGAGCAGAGCCCCCCCCCAAATCTTTCCTGCTCCGACGCCAACGCTCACCTTTCCGACTTGCCAACATCAATGTTGCTCAACCAAGTTTCCAGGAAGTGGCTCCGCAGAGGCTCACCTGTGGAGGCGAGAGGTCCGGTGTGCGAGGAGGTCGCCGTTCGTTAGCGCCAATTATGTCGGCCGACAGCGTACAAACGGGCCGGGCTGCACAGAAGCCCTCGGTACCGGCCCAAACGAAGCCCAGGACTCACACAAGGCCGTAAACACCCAGGTCTTCAGTCCTCGTCTGAGTCACAAACGCACACACGTGCCCGGGCGTCTGGGCAGCGACGGACGGCACCAGAGGCCTTGGCAGGCTGTTAATGAAGGAGTAAATGCACGGCTGCCTCCACAGAGCGACGCTCGCAGCTCAGACGAGAAGGTGCGCGGTCGATGGAGGAGGGAACACGCAAACACAGACGCGTTAGCGGTGTGAGCTGGGTATTAGTCACCAGCGCCTGATAAGGAGGCAGGAGCTGACACACATTCAAACCGAGAGTGTGTGCGCAGCACGTAGTTTAAGGTGAGGTCGGAGGAAAAAAAAGCTGAAGTGGGATTAAAACAGCACAAGACACAACCACACAACTAGCAGGGCCCAAACCATTGGTCATTTACCAACTTCTGCTTTCTTTAAAGTGGACATTTACTGCTACTGTTTATCATAATCTAAAAAGAGCAGGAGGGAGTGAAACAGAGGCCTCATTAATTAATGTAAATAGAAAATGCTAAAACACCAAATCTAAACTCAATTAAAATATTCCTCGATTCACTTACAGTGAACAAGCGAGTTGTTGGCACAAAAATGGAAAAACGGCAACAAAACAACAATTACTTTAGAAGCTTCCAAATGAAATTCTCACAAATTAGCTCAGTGACAAATTGGTTTCCTGAGAACCAGATGTCAGCAGGTGTTGGGAGGATCCCGGCCTGATGCGGTTCCCCCCGAGGGCGGATCCCGAGCACGGATCACACACACACGGAGCAAAGCAGCAGATCCGAACCCGCTGCTCACAACAGCAAAACCACACGTCATTTTTCACACTGTATTGCATTTCATTCACACAAAGTGGAGCCATAACCATTCTGCTGCCCGGTCCCGCCCTGTCCCAGCTGTCAAAGTGAAAGCTGCTCTGAGGTTACCAGCGAGTTACGCAGGCATCCCTCAACTGGTTTCGGCCCGTCTGTTGTAGTTACTGTTGCTAAAACCCGCTTCACTGGTGCCTCGGGGAGAGAGGTTCCCTTTGTGTGAATCTCCCTGCTTTCACACACACTGTAATTTGAAGGGACTGTACGGAAACACTGGTTTGGCTGCCTGAGCATGACACAACATGTAAAAATCCAGTCACCGATGCCAGGAAGTTAACCCTTACTCTGCACCGCTCCAGCTTTTAAACAGGAAGAGAGTCGAACTCTTCACGTACAAACTATCCAGACGCTGAAGTTTGAACAGCTGATTATCTGTGTTTGTGGGACGTGTGTAGTTTTGCCCCCGGGGGCTGTTTTCCATGGCAGCGGTTGCCAGGAAGCCACGGACGCTTTGTGAACTTAGACCTGAGGGTTCTTCAAACGTTAACAAAACACTTTGTTGTCTTCTCTGACAAGTCTGGTATCAGGTGCCAAGAATTGTTTTTCCAGTGTGCCGTACGTCACTGGGACGGCCTGTTAGTTTCCTCTCACAAGTCAAATCTCAATTTAAAATCAGTCTGTGGTTTCACGTGCAACTTTAAAACCAGATTACCTGAGAAAGCGGGTCCGGTCTCCAGAGTGACCATAACCGGGTCAGCGCCGAGGTCAAACGTCGATCATTAACAGCAAACAGTGAAAACAAGTCAGCATCTAGAATAAATCCATAGTCTGTGCACATGACGCTTCTACAGAATCTACGTCTACGCGTGAGAAGCACCGTCTCCCTGCATCAGCTTTACAGCCTAAACATGTTCCACCGTGTTAAACGGACCTGGTTTCACTGCAGTTGTCCACCATTCATCAGGCAGCGGGATCCCGGCCGAGGCAGGGGACCGGACCTGTGGGGCTGCGGAGCGAGCGGCCTTTAATAAGACAGGAGGAATGTGGAGTCGGCCCATAAACACTGGCGCTGCTAACAAGTCTGGGCACTTTCAGGGGCACAGACCGAAGGCGACCGCCGCGAGGCCAGTGAACGCATCGTCTGCGAGGGGGGGGTGAAGGCGGCTCCGAGCGCTTGGCCTGAAAGGTTAATAAACAGCAGTCATTCGTGAAGCTGTGGGTTTTAACCCCAGCTCACATTCTTTTTCCACTGCCACTAACTAGGCCACGCGTCCCCATCACGACTCCTGCGTCTGAGGAGGAGGAGGCGCGTGAACGGCAGAAACAACCAGGACAAACAATGGCTGACTGTGTCCAAGACCTTGAAGGGGAACAGTAACGTAGAGAGGCTGAATTAACTTAATCAAGCCAAGCAGTGTGTCTACACAACCTCTACTACACTATTATTTTTAACACACTATGCTTTTCAATTCAATTTTATTTGAATAGCGTCAAATCACAACAAGGTTTTCTCAAGGCACTTTACAAGGAACTTACACACCTAAACCCACAAATACCACATACTTCAGTTTAGCCTAAGTTGTAATTATTACAATTACAATTAAATGTGACCGGGTGAGATGAGTGTGAGGGAGGGAGAGAGGAGGATGACGACGGCAACAACAACAACAACAACAACAGGCAGGACGGCTTTAAACTGCTCCTTCCTCACTTTGGGAACGTGGCCGATATGAATCCCTGGTGTTTCAGCACATTAAAGCATGAACTCTCTCTCCCGTGTCGTGAGCAGCTGCTGCGTTTCAGTGCTTTTGTCCCTGAATTACCAGGTATCCGTGCACATGGGCTGATGTGTGTCGGAGGGAAACGATCGCCTGAAAGAGGAAGGATCTGTCTGACAGGCGCTGGAACGTCAGTGTGACAGACTCCTCACAAACGTCCGCGTGTTTGTTTTCAGCAGGTGGAACTTCACCTGTTTGTGGAGGAGTTTCCACAGCACGAACGCGGCAACTTGTTTGTAAACGGTAAAAGTGAGATCATTATGTCATTCTAAGCCACTTTGACCTCAGGCATCAGTGATATTCTGGAAATAACAGGTGCCGTTTAAAATATTCAGCAGGTGTGATTTATGTGGAACAAAATGTGAAAGGTTGGAAATTGACACAAAGCGCTGACCTTTAATCTGATTAAATCAAAAGCCCCCGAGGTAAAACGGCTGAAATGACCTGAACACCACAGGTCGCCTCGCTGTAAATCACTCCCATATTATAAATAGATACTCGCTCCTGTTCAGTTTAAACCCCACATATCCAATAAGCCGCGTTCTCCGGCCTGTCGCACGTCAGCGCGTGCGTTCCGTTTGAAGGGGAGACCAGCTGTTTAAGGAACGTAAACAGAGCTCCAGGAGGGAGCCGGGGTTCCTAGCTTCCTGAGCTCTTACCGGCAAACTGCGTCATAGCATCACGCGTCACACGAGGAGGAGCCTGGTCCTCGAGTTACACTGGGGTTTATTAGGACTTAAACTAGTGGAACTGAAGGACACTGATCCCAGTGGGGATCCACTTCCTTTAACCCACTTATTTCTCACTCCGACTGGATCCAGCTCGTGTTGAACCCCCCCACAAATAACTAGCATCAGCCCAGCGCTGCCCTGAATGCAAAATCCTCCCAGTGATACCAGTGAAACCACTGCAGAGCCCCCGAGGTTTCCACCAGACGAACCTCAGGCCCAGGAATTAAACGCCACCTCTGCATTCGTGCCGAGCTTAATTACAGCCGCGTTACTGAGCGTCGGAGGCTCATCGCTTCGAGCACGATGCATCATCAGGCGATGATGATGAGGTTTGAGTTTCCAGGAAAACACCCTGTTCACAGCAGAGTTTAAGCAAGTGATAGCGTGCAATTAGCATTTCCTGTCTGATAAAGGAAGCGTGTTTAGCGCACGGTTGGGTGCAGAGGTGACGAACGGGGTTAAAAAAACAAAAAGGCAGGACACGAAACCAAACGGACGCCTCGACGCGTTATGAAAGAGGCGAAGGTACCGAGAGATTTCATCAGAACCGGAGTCGGGTCCAAGTCAACAGCTCCAACAAACTTCTGCTTTTTAAATAGGCTGCAGTAGATAAACACCCAGACAACAGAGTTTACACAGGGAGAGGATGCGTCCTCACATTTTCTGGACAATTAAGGAAGGGGTGAGGTCAGAACCGGGTCCTGGACCAGAGCCACTGCACAGGCTGACTGTTTACTTTACACCAAGAAATGTTAACAAGCAGAAAACAAACGGCTAAAACGAGAACACAGTAAAACGCAAACACAGTAACGTCTGCTTAAACAACCACAGGCCGAACCCAGAACGGCCACCGAGACGTAGAACAAGTCACAAAACCTCCAGACAACTTTTAAAAGTGATTTTTGCCCAGATTTGAGCACCGTCCACATTCAATAAAAAAAGCATATTACACAAAATCCAACAGTGTTCATTGGCTGCAGGTCTGTTGCCTGCACCACGAGGAACAAGAAGATCTCCATTAAAAATAGAAGCGCTTGGCTGCCGCTTCTGTCCTCTGATGTAATGTACTGCTCTGAAACTTAATTATTAACGTTGTTTGGCCCAGTAAAAAAAAAAAAAAACACAGCGCACAGGAAGTGTTTACACAATAAATAAACAGAGGGACTCGCAGACATGAGGAAATGTGGCGAGCGGATCGACTGCTGGGCAGCGACAGTGATGCACATTTTCACACCCAGCATGCAACGCTGCACATTCAGAGATCTGTGAACGACCAACGTCTGTTGACACGCAAATCTGTCAGTTCTCAGCACAACACGGAATCCCTCACGCCAGCGCCGGGGCCCGGCCCGGTCCGTCCGGCGCCGCTGCATGACTTTAGCTCCAAACGGAACCACAAACAAAGGTGGGCTTTGTTTGTTCGCTGAACTCATCCTCCCTGGACTGGAACCAGTCACGGAGGCCTGTTACAGACATGGGTGGGGACGGAGCAGTGGGTCGGGTCCAGAACCTTAACGCCGGGTCGTGTTTGGGTCACAACCAAAAGGCGAAGCAGCTGCTGCCACAATCATCATCATCATCATCATCATCATCATCGCCTGCGAGCGCTGGAAACCACCGGGCCGCGTTTTTGCATAACACAACACACGGCGAACGCAGCCCTAATCTGAACCAGGCGGAACAAGAGGCTGCAGCACCGTTTGGGTTTCATCAGAGCGGGTCAGGACCTTCACATTCGCCCGCTCCCAGGAAGCGCTGCTTCACGTCGCTCAGCGGCGACATTGAAGAAAATAACGACTCTATTTTAAGCCCAACCACACATTTGGTGCCTCCTCAGACCGGACGGCTTCGCCGGGGGAACCTCAGAGTCGGACCCACCTTTGAGGTTTTTCGGGTTGTTCTGCTTGGTGCGCGGCATCTTTGCGCCTCGGCTCACAGATGCATCTTGGGGAAAGCGGTTTCTTGCGCTGGACCTGGAGACGAGCCGAGTCGAGGGCTACGATCCTGGAACATCTAGGAGAAAACACACACACACACACACACACACACATAAATGGAGGTGGGAGCAGCCTGAATGAGGCACTATGCTGGTGCAGCTGTCTGGAAGCGCGGGACAGAGCCGCTGATTGAGTTCTCCCCTCAAACAGGTGTTCTGGCCGGACCGCTCATTCCGGGCATCCCCTCTCTGCTCTGCTGCGCTGTGTGCGGTGCAGCCCGCGCTATCGTGCGCCGCCGGTGGGAGGAGGTGCGAACGCGGCGCCCCGGTATCAGTAGAACCTCTGCAGCAGCTGCTATCTGCCACTCTGATCTCACACACACACACACACACACACACACACACACACACGACGGAGCGAGACTGATGCCAATGCACAAAGTCAAAACGGCACCGGGCGACCCGGACCGGACCGGACCTCCATGCACTCAAACCCACGGATCTTAATGCAGCTCTTGTGCAGATTTCGAGCGGGTGCAGAAGTTAACCCTCCCAGAGCTGCACATGTGACCGGACTCACACATCACCAAAGCCTGAATAAACATCCAGCTCATCATGATTAGGAGCTTTCCTGCCCTTGCATCATCTCCACGTCCCCATAACACCTCTGCTGGAGCAGTGAGCGTTGCAGTAAACAGCAGCGCTGGGAAGCAGCCTTTGTTTCCCCTCACCAATATTACATAACACTACAACTGGATGAGGATCCTTCTCCATACAGTTGGTACATGTGGCGCTAGAGCAATGACATCATCTCACGGCGGACTCACTGTGGACGGCGCCAGGTCGCAAAACGCGCACACGCACGCGCGCATCCGGGTCGGCTTGAAGTCACCGGGCAGAACACGAAGCGCTCCTCACCTGGCTCTCCCAAAGACGTGCGGTTCCGCTCAGCGCGCGCTCGACGGTGCCGACGAGGCGCGAGACACGGGCGTGCGCATCTCCTCCGGCGCGTCTGCCAGCACGTCTGCTCGCATGCATGCGCGTGCGTGCGTGCGTGCGCGGAAATCTGAGGAAACACCCTGATGCTGAGGCGAGGATGGAAGAAAAATAACACGCCGCCGATTCTGCGCCGTAACGATGCGTCCTCAGCCCCGCGCCCGCAGGTGACGGCTGATTTCCGCTCACACCTGAGGATCAACCCGCGGGATTATGTAAAGGCAGAGCCGCGGCAGCAGCGCGTGCACGGCCACGCACCGACGGTGCCCGGCAGTGTGACACAATTAATAACACTGATGAATGTCAATAATAAATAATAGGGATTTTTAGCCCAGGTTCACGGGGATGCGCGCTGAGCAAACGCAATAAACGCACAATAGTCACAATATGTGTCTAAATGAGATTTAAACGCGTGAGATGGAGTCAGCAAAAACAATCTGTGGGAATAGCGTATTCTGTGCCTGTTGCAACACGTGAACGCCCTGCGCGTGAGGGAGGAGCCAGGGAAAACCCCTCCGTCTCTGCAACGGCGCTCGCCCGGAACACTTCCCCTTGGCCGACCGAACCCCGCCGCGGCCGAACCCTCGCGCGTCCGCACACGCACGTCCGCCCCGGCGCGAGCGCCCCCGGTGCAGCACGCCGCCGCGGCGGGCGGCAGCGGCCGCGGCCGCGTCCGCGTGCGTCTTACCTGCAGAGGGAAGCGGCAACAAAGAGCCGCGCGCGGCGGAGAGCCCAAGCTGCGTCCTCGGAGCTCCGCTCCGCTGCAGAAGTGTCCTCCGCAAAGGCAGCGGGGGCTGCGCCAAACGCGCAGCGGCCGCGCCGCGTCCCGCCGGCCGCGCTGTCGCCGAAAGGAGCCCTCAAAGTTCACGGCGGGCTAAAAGCGGACGAGGCGCGTGAAGCATGTCCGACTCTGTGGCTGCAGCTACACGCGCGGCGCTAGAAGCCGCTCCGGGCCGAAGCACGCGCCGGAAAACAAGACGAGCGCGCGGAAAGTGGCCGTGTTCATACTCACACGTGCAGTTTTAGCTAGTGTCAGGGCTGTAACGCACCTTTTGGGGCGAGGAGGAGGGGGACAGCGCTGTGTTTTCTGCCTTCACCTTCTCGCTCACTTTCTATTGCAGGAAACAGACAGGCCCTCTGACGTCAGCGGGGGTCCCGTCTCCGCCTCCCAGCCACCGGGTGTCCTCCGCGCGCTGAGGGGGATTTCCGACGGCCGAACTGCCGCCACAGCAGAACCGAAGCGTGCTCCTTTTGACTCGGGAGTGAAAGTCTCAACTTCGTCTTGATTCCGGTGTCTTAACGTGCTCCGTCGTCCGCTTGAGGCGCCTTTAGAGCTGGCCGTAGTCCGCCCGTGAGGTGCCGTGTTTCGGGTCGTGCGTCGTAAACGCCCCTGAGGGACCCCTTCCACCCTCTCTGCTGCACATAGTTTAGGACTGACGGTTTTCCCGGAGGTTCCTTGTTGTCAGGTCACGTTGTCGCCCTCCGCCGCTACCAGCCGGGCTTTCCCAGGCTCGAACCCGCAGCAGGGACGTAGCCGTGGGCCTTTCTGCACCGAGGACTCCGCTGTAACTGTAAATAAGACGCTGGATGAACCGAGGCTTTTCAAACGCTCATATGACGTGAAGCGAGCCGCAGCACACAGCGGCGTTATTGTAATCAACACGTGACTGACCTGCAGAGTTCCAATGACGTTTTTAAATGCACATTCAAAACTTTATTGACAATTTTTATTTACACTCATGCACGTCAATAAACCAATTCCCTGTAACACATACTCATTAATAAATGGTCCAAATTTTTATTATTAAAGATATAATGTAAATAATCTGACGCAGGTTCTGCATGACCTTTTAAGTTTTATAATAAATTTAAATGGCTTTCAGACCTTTGACCTTTGACCAGATCTAGTTATCTGTTGTAATCTAAAACACAAAGCAGGCGTGGGTAATAAATCATAGTCTTGGGTTTGGGTTTAATCTGTTAATTATTTATTCTGTCAATTCATACTGTCCAGCTTCAAACACAATTAGCACTTTGGTAGTACTGTACACATTCAGGACTTCAGTTCGGGTCAATTTTGTTTTTCAAACAGACACATAAAATGTTTGAAAAATCATTAAGCACCAAAACCAGGAAGCAGGAAAACAGTTGTGTTTACAAGATTTGTTTTTTTGTATTTCGCCTCCTAAATATTCATCTGCACATTTCACATACAATCTGGATGATCACTATTGTTCTGTGCAGTTTAATTAACATTCAGCACAATAATTTTGGATTTAATAAAGCTGAGAACTAAGCTGAGAACAAGTACAACTGCCTTCCAGACAGGTCAAAGTGCATGAGCACTAATGGGTTACACTTTATTCTTTCAGTTGTGTTTCCCCGACTGTAGCTCACACTTTCCATCAGCTTCATCTCATCGAGCTGTTTGGGTCGTTGACTGTAGCAGCAATGGAGGGAAACTTTACTTGAGCTTTTTCCTTTGAGCAACATATTACAAGACTGTGAAACCATGCCACCCCATAAAGCAACGTGTTCCCTCAGCCCACTCAAGAATTAAACATAAGACGCGCGTTAGATGGTGGGAAGTCCGTTATGTGTTATGTTATATGACTGTGTTCAGTTCTGTGCTCGGGGTATTTTGGTGTCGTTGCAGCGGTTGCCAGGTTGCACAGACTTGGCCTGGTGTCACGGTGTTGTTATTTTTACCCTGCTCAAACCGTGGCCACCCTGCGTGTGAGCGGGTGCAGCAATGACACATCACCTAAGGAGAAAGGTCACGCTATTTTCTGCCCCATCCTCAGAAACAGCGCTCAGATAAATGTAGAAATAAAAGTAATAGATTTCCCCTGGCAACAGGTCGGCTGAGGGAGAAACGCATCGGCCGAGCGGCAGCAGAACGGAGGAAGGCGTCGACGTGCATGAGAAAGTCTCACAGAGGAAGTAGCACATGAGCACACGGCCGTTTCAGTTTAGGTTCATATTTACATTCAAATACAAGGAGGCAACGGTAAAACTAAACTGAACATCCAGCCAGAAGCTGCAGTCGCTGCAGAATCGGTCTCTGAGGAACATGCAGGAGAAACTTTGCTGCAGTGAGCAAATCTGCCTATTAATAAGTGATTGTGTGACAGCCGCCCACTTCCATATCACAGGCATCCTGCCGACTGCAGAGTGGGGCTCCTGGCTCAGCCAGCTTTATGACTCACCTGTTTCAACTGCAACAACTTAAAATGGTACATTTGAATAGTGGAACTTTCTTTTTTTTATCAGCAGCAACGGGAACAGTTTGTCTTTTCGCAGCCAGAGATCTGCAGACTGATGCAGCACGTCGTGCCACCGGCTCCACGCACGTAAACTCGATTTAAGTCCTTTCTCTCACTAGCGCTTTTGGCAATTAGCGTCATTTGGAGCGGCAGCAGACGCTGCGAGACGCTGCTTCTTTTACACCCACACGCAGACGGAGACGTGTTGCTTTTCTCAGTGCAGGATAAAAAAGGCAGTGGACGTGGAGACCTTTTTAGATGATGGTGTTTTTCCTGAGGAGGTTGGAGCTAGCGAGATGCACAGCAGGGTATTCGTGGAGCTGCAGGTCTGCCGGCCATCGCGCACCAAACCACAGATTTTCATGTCTGAAGTTGGACCGGAGCCATTTAGGAGGACGTGTGAGGACGTGGGCCTCAGCCCGGTTCGTGTAGATGACATGTGCTGGAGTTTCCCACCTCCCATGGGCGCATGACGCCGCGCTGCTTTAAACCTCAGCCATCTGCCTCCCGACACCCGAGCCGTCCAGTGGTTGGAAGCTGCACCATATAAAAATAATCTCTGTAATTTCATCCTCACTCAGTGGGATAAATGGAGCCTCTGAGGCCTGTGAGGCTCCTCACGCGGTGCACGGCCATTGTGGCGCTGCTGTATATTCTGCTCTGAGCTCTGACAACATCTGCTGCAGGAGGAGGCACCGCTCCCCGGCTCCTCTTCCTGAGGTTTCGTCCCTCTTCCCTCCCAAAAGGATGTTTCTGGAGGCTTTTCCTCATCGGAGCCTCTGCCGTCACTTCCAGTCGTGATGTTGGGCCGCGTAAACACTCCGCACGTTACAATTCACAAACGCTGCTCTGAACTCGTGCAAAAGGTTAAATACTCCCATCGTCTGGTTCCTGTCTCTGCTCCCAAACGCTGCCTTGTGTCCTAAACCTTTGTCCGCTCGGCTACTGTGTATTATCACCATTTGTTGACACTAACAGAAGGGAACTTCCTTAACTGCCCCCACAGCACTGTAGTAAATGGCAGCAGAGCTATTAATATCCTGGAGTAGTTAGAGAAAATAAGCGCAGCTGCCCGGCAGCGCTGTCCTCCTGAACAATGGGGACTTATGTAAAGGGAGGCTCTGCTGTTCTGGGCTTCCGTGTGCTGCTCTTCCATCTTTGTTTAGGTGAAACAGACAAACAGAGAAGGGGAAAGCCTGCGTGGCCCAGTTCTTCTGGCACCGAGAGGCCTTTGGACACAGCTTGTTTTGCTGCAGTATTTATAGGAAGGCATGCGTCTGTCCTTCTCCGCTCCATATGCTTGTTGGTGCTGCAAATGCAGGAGGAGCAGCCCGTAAACACTGGGAGGTTCCAGCAGCCCGGCGTGGTCGCGTACGGAGCCGCTCGGATCCAGAGCCGCTCGGTTCCGGAGCCGCTCGGATCCGGACCGACCCGTGCGTCGGCAGCAGAGCGTCTCCCTCCACAGCGCTGCTCAGAGGACGGATGCTTTGTTTACACCCCGCCATATGATGTTACATAACCCGGCCTGTTGCCACGGCGATGCCACAGCTCCGCCGCCTCCCCTCCCCATCCCATCGCACGCTCGGGCAGGAGGACGCATGACCACATGACCTGTTTATTTAATGCCCGCTGAAACAGAGCTAACGAGATGAGCCGTCTCTGGTGGACGGAAACGTGGCCCCTGAGAGACGTTTACGGGCTCCGGGAGAGGGAAGGACGGCCCGCTCTGGTGCCGTTTCCTAAACAGATTAAACATTCACCAGCTTTTACTGCCTGCATCAATTCAGCCCTGTTATTTTATGACATCGCTGTCGATGCCGTGAGTCATCCTCGGTGCTTTGTGTGAGCGCTAGATGCATTCAAGGTCAGGGAGGCTCCAATAACAACACTAGGCATCACATGAGCGGCCTGTTTGTGTGGAGCCGTGCAGCTCACAGCTCCATTCACGGGACGCAGCCTCTCTGCTCCTCTGCTGCAGATCAATTCCAATGCACTCGCCCTCGGCTGCAGAACAGACAGAGGCGCTGACGTCAGGGTTTGACACCAGCGACCAGTGGGCTCTGATTCCGTGGCCCAGTTGTTGTTATCTGTTGCTGGTTAATCTGTAACGCGCTGCCTCTTCTGACCGGGCTTTGGTCTCAGCTTCCTGTGGGAGTTTAGGGCACAGCACCTGTGAGTCTGTAGCCCAAAGCTAAGCTAAATGCTAACGTCAGCGTTCTTACAGGCTCACACGCTGACGTTAGCAGGCGCTCTGTTTGTTTCAGCTGTTCACTGGAGCACGTAAAGCATCAGGCAGTATATTTGCATGATGCATTGATGACATTAGGCTGTCAGACATTAAATGGCCCAAAACAGGACAACGAGCCTTTGAGGATTAGACTCAGATAAATAAAGTGTCTGGTTAATAAATGGACAGGTATGGACAAATAACGAGCGCAGATCAAAGTCTGCGCCCTCATCGGACACAGCGTGCGTCAGTGAACGCAACGCGGCCGACTGGGTCCACGAGGCCCGGCGCCGCGTGGTCAACAGGGTCAGCGCGGCTGCAGCTCAGGGAGCTCGTGTTTCAAAGGCCGATTTGGTTGTCAGGTCAACATGGAACCTGGTTTCCATAATTACAGTCAAGAACAGATGAACTGGTTCAAACGCCCTGAAACATGATGACAACCAGAAGAGTGGTGGAGACCAGAGTGGCAGCATCCATCACGTCTGAGCAGTGAATCCATGACGGCGCCTGCACGGACGCAGAACAGCTGTTATACTGGTTATACTGGTTGAAGCTGGGACTCACTCCGGCCTTTAGGCTGATTCAAACCCGGTGCTCTGTGAGGATTTGCTGCTGATTAGTGGAGAAGTGGAACGATGCTGCCGAGGGTGTTACAGGAGGAGACACTAATCCCCAGTGAGGGAGTCACACATTCCAGCTTTAAATGCAGCGCTTCTCGGAAAAAGCGCAGCTCTGGTTCAGCCCGGTGCCCGGCCGGCCCAATGAGGCTTCAGGTCAAACCAACGGCCAGCAGCCCCCGGCTCCAGTGATTCGCCGGTCCTGCAGCGTTGCTGGCTGCAGCACCGAGCCGGACCCGTGACGACATCCCACCAGAATCGCTGAGTGGGATGTGGGATGAGAGAAGCCAGACCGGAATCCTGGAAGCAGAGTGTTATTGGGGAGAAGCCCGGTGTTGTGTCAACGTTTCCACTGGTGCCGCAGAGGGAAAAATCCCTGCGCTTTGAGCGTCGGCTCATGAGGCAGAAAAGGCAGAAAGGCTCTAACCTCGTTCCAGGGTGGAGCTGAGAAGGAACAAATAACAGCATTCAGAGCTAAACATTCAGCTCGTTAACGGACCGACAGCGCCTGTTTACAACCCTGATTATGGAGAATCACACACACAGCGATGGGGTCTCACCAGCTACTAGTTAGTGAGTTAATGAGTCTCCACGCTGATGTTTTGGTTGACAATAAGACTAATGAGGTATTTTGATCTAAGAGCTAATAATTGAGTAGAACCCACTTCAATGTTTAATTCCATTTTAAGCTGGACAGTGTTTACCTGCAACTCTTCACGGCGTCCGTGCTCTTTCCACTTGTTTGGAATCCGGCTGCCTGAAAAACACTGGCAGGAAAAAGCAGGAGACGGGGAAAATCCTCGTCAGCTGTTTAGCTGCTACTTTTAGGCCCGTTCGGGGAGAGAAGGCGGTCGGGGAACAAAGAACAACACACGGTCTCCTTGGAAAAAGTGCTGCATTGGCTGTGGAGGAAGAGCCGGACGCTCCCGCGGCCTCACGCGTCAGCTGATTCACGCTTCCGCTCAGCGCTTCATAAACCTGCGAGCGCCGCATTATTTCTCGCCGGGGAGCGGGGACGACCTGTTTAATTACACGGATTAAACGAAGCAAGCGCGGCGTCACGTGCGCCGCAGAGGTCTGAGATAAAGGAGCAGGTCAAGGCTGAAACGCTCTTGTTTCTTTGTTTAGAATTGTTCCTCTGGCGCTTATGAAGAAGCGAAAGCGGCGCGGTTACGGCTGTTGACACACAGTGGTTCCCCAAAGAGAGCGGAGGCTGAGAACGGCCTCAGGACCAGACGCTCGAGGCTCCTGCGACCAAACACTGACAAACACGTACTGTTAATATTCTCACAATCTCATGAACCACAAATGTCACAGGACCTTTAAAGACATTTGACGAAGGAAACACTTGTACGTCAGCCGATCTGAATAAGAGGGCGGAGGTTTAACTATATTAATCAAATCATTTGCTTTGTTCTAGGAGCCACATTGGCCCCTCGTCTGGGTGAAAACACATCTTACACAGCAGTGAGACGACAGACACACAGCAGGTCATGTGAGCAGCTCAGTGCTGGTTCTGCTGTGCCCCCTGTGGACACACACACACACACACACACACACACACACACACACACACACACACAGTGTCTCCTTCCCTTTTTCATTTGTCCTTAAACCGTCTCGTGCATTCAGTAAATGCAGTGCACGTCTTCCCAGCTCTCGGTCTGACGCGCAGCCTCACAGCTTCGCTCGTCATCCAGCAGCTGAGGCCAGAGAATCCCAACAGCTTGTTTATCACCACATACGAGCTGGTGGAGGCATGAGTGGATTAACATCTGAGTTTGGTTCTCATATGCTTAATACTAATTGGAAAACACGGATTTGAGCAATGCTCAAAAGCCTCAGATGAAACATGGAGGAATAAGAAAAAAAAGGCGAGGTGGATCATTGACTGAAGCCGCGTGAGCTCAGATTTCAGTCCATCCACGTCAGAAGAGCAGCAGAGCTGCTGTGCTGGAGCGGACGGAGCCTGAAGCGGCGTCTTCTGGACCGACTCACTCCGGCTCCGGGGACGCGGTCCTGCGTGCGTCCGTGTGCGGAGCCTCCGGGTCGTCTGTCGCTCGGCGCCGACGGACTGACTGAGCGCCGCAGCCGGGGCTTCGGTACGAGAGCCTTCCCTCAGCTCGGTCCCACACTGATGAATTATACATGGCTGGCATCACACCTCCCACACTGCAGCTTATGTAATGTCAGCCGCGCGTGGAGAAGCGTATGCATGTACGTGTGTCTGAGTGGATGTGTTTATATTTAGCCTGGGACTCAATGGTGACTCATTCTCTTTGCTCTTTCTTTTTACCCCACATTCTGCCCACCCACGAACCCAGCCTCACAACACCGGGCCTCAAACTTAGCTCAGATGTTTCCCCACGACCCTGCAGCATCTTCTGACTGAGACGAGGACAAAAAATAGATCCAATAAAGACCATGTCCCACAGAAACAATGCTCCTTTCTACTGAAATCACCTCCATCAATCTTTTTATTTTGCATCACATTCTGCCACTAACCATCGAGAGCTTCTCCGGCGCCTCGAATCCCTCACGTGAACATCAGCTACGCACGGAAGCCCCCCCACCCCCCATCACACCTGCTGCACAGGCTGCAGTCAGCGGAACGCCAGCCTTACGTGTCATTACATACCTCCACACCTGCTCGATGGCGCGGGATCCGACGCTCAGCTCACACCTGCGGAGGAGTCATGGCTGCCACAGGGCGGTGGAGAAGCCCAGCAGCCACTAGGTCAATGACCCCATAGAGCAGCGCCATTGTCCCCTCCCAGAGGTGGGACCGAGGAGGCCCAGGATCGACGGTGAGCGGCCCAAAGCGCTCTCAGAGGCAGGAAACGTCTGGATGATGTGTCGGGATGTGCACACGAGACAACAACACAACAAAACACAAGATGCCGGGAGTCAAGAGAGACACACAAGACCACGACCAGAGTGAGAAACAGCACAAAGAGGAGAGAACATCACAAAAGGATCCAAATAAACGGGAACCACAGATAGAATCAGACGACATAGATGCAAAACGGACACATAGAAGAGCAACAAGGCCTTTTATTTCAGTTTATCATCACATTAACTCAGCTTTTAGTCGCAGCCCTGTTCTTATGTAACTGTTCTGAGCCGTCAGGTCGTCCTGAAGCTCCGGGACAACAAAGGTTCCTCCACAGAGGATCTATTATAGATGAGGATGAAGCCTGTTTATAGCACAAGACACTTTTCAGTTACAACTGATGCGGGCGCGTTACATAACGCAGTGAAGAGGAACTCCTCGGGTCTGGAACGCATTGCGGCCTCGGCGCCGAAGACCTGTCTCAGCATCACGTTGCCCTCGACGACGCATCCGATACCAGAGCGGTTTGAAACGGACCAGAAACGAGGCTCAGACGGAGGGAGAGGCAGAAAAAGGCTGCGGCGGAGGTTTGATACAGTCAGCGCCTCTGGACGTGGCTGAGTCCACTCTAATTATGATAAACAAACACGGAGGTGCTTTTTAAAGTTAAATAAACGTCATCACCAAGTTGTAAACTTTCTTCAAATTAAACAAAGTCAGGTTTTCTGTCTAAATGCCTGGACGGACAGGATGATCGCTGATGCGCTCTCTGACCCAGCAGGAGGGCGAGCGCCACCAGTGGACGTGCAGGAGCGGGTGAGGGAGGGGTGAGATGCTGCCCCCTAGTGGCCGGTGAGGAGAGCAGCAGCTTCACAGGCACAGAGGCTCCTCACACGTGATAAGTGCGTATTTACTGCCGTCTACTGGCACAAGAAGCGCGTCGTGCAGGTTTGTGCCGGTGTCACTGGACCTGATATGAGACGAAGGGAGACGGGACAGGTTGAGATCCTCCAACCAAGCAAAACATCTATCACTTTTCATATTTTCATTCTTTGAAATTTCAGGTTTTTTGCCTATCAGTAACTTTTTTTTCTCATTCACATTCATGTTTGTGACATCTTCTTTTTGTTTGTTTGGCACAAATTGTCCCTTCGCGCACACACGTGTCTCACTATTTCTCCAGCTTCTTCCAGTGTTTGCATTCTTACACTTAACCTGAAGCTTTTTCCATTTAAACCACCTAAAACCCTTCAAAGAGCCCATTTCTTTCTTGTTAACTCGTTGCCTATAAATGATAAAATATGTATCACCATCATCGCCATAACAATGGGCTGTTTTTTCCTCAGGTCAACGTATCAATGGAATCATAATGAGGCTAAATCTGTCACTGGCCTCTTTGAAATGACATCAGAGAACTAATATTTGGATAAGGAACATTTTTAGCATTCCTCCGAGCGCTAACACGCTCCCCGTCCGTCCTCGTATTTCATTGTGTTGACACTAAAGCAGAATATGTTCCAGGATATGACAGTCCGGGAGGTGGGGACGGAGGGTTTCTCTTAAAGTAAACCCAGACGGAGATCACAGCTCGGCCCAGACGGCAGGCGCTGCTCTGACAGCGCGATGGAGACTGACCTCCTGCTTGTTTGTCCGTCGTCTGGCTTTATATACTGTACTTTATGAGCGACTGGAGTGGAGTCAAGGAGCACAAAGGCGAGGTCAATAATGTGCGGTGATCCAGCGGGTCTGAAGGCCTGGCCCGCGTCCAGGCATTGTTGAGGGGGTGTTGTGTTCAAAGCAAGCATGCGATCCCCTCGTCTGCACTCACGCTCAACTCTTGAGTATTTCCTGTGGAGGAAACAATAAGACAATAGCAGCGAGTCGCCCGGCGGCCAGCATGAAGGGCCAGCTCTCAGAAAGCAGGAGACCCGCTCCATCAGTACTGAAGCAGCTCCGGCAGCCTGTAAACACGCAGGCAGAGGAGGGCCAACATCTGCAGAGGGACGAGCTTCACATGAAAGAGAGCTCAGATCCAATTAAACTGGGAACAGGACACATGAAAAATGAAAACCTAATACCTGATACAAGAAGCGTTGTTGGGTGTTGGAGGAGATGGAAATGGATTCTGATGATGATAGTAGTGCTCCTAATTGATCTCAGCTGTTTCTAAAAATCCCATAATTTAACATAAAACATGACATTTGTGAGTTCGCTTTTGCTTCTTGTAATATACTCAAGGTGGTAAATGCAGTTATGGTTGAGCTGAAGCGAGACACAAGGTCACGTCTGGTTCTGCAGGAACGGACAGACGTTCATGCACGACGTCGGCTTCATCTGTTTACAGTTCATTGTCATTTTCACCAGTTTACCAAACACTCATCAAACTCCAAAGCCGCATTCCTTGACCTCTTACAACACGCTTCCTGGCCTCATTTAGCAGCTCCTGACCCCTTATCAGCGCCGCTCAGCTGCAGGGAAACCAGAGGCACAGTCGCAGGCCATTAAAGAATAAAATAACAAAAAACAAGGTGATAACGACGCGGAACCTTTGTCCTGTCCACTCCGCAGGCACGCTGATTAAATTCCTTCACAGTTATTCAAATGTCTCCCCTTATAAACACAGTAGCCTTAACAACCGTGCAGATGTTTGGATGTTTATTCTAGTCCCATGTGAAGAAAGCAAAGGTCACATCAGATTGTTTTAACCGCTGTTTTCTTAGCTCATGGAGTCATAGAGCTGCTCCTGTCATTACACTGATGAGCCATCACGTACCCAATGCTTTTTTTGGGTATCATACCACCCAATGATAACAGGCCACTTCCTCGCGCCCCGGTCGGGCCAAACACAACTTTTGCTTTTCTAAAAATGGTCCCGGCAGGAGAGCACGGAGAGCACGTACGGCCGAGAGGCGACCGGAGACGAGCGCGAGCCGGCGGAAGACGGGGTCGTCAGGGAGGATTCACACACTGGGCCACAGGAGGAGGCAGGTGTAGTAAGGATGTGGCCAGAGGGCACCAGTATGCATTATACGACCAGACACTTTAAACTGGAAAATAACGGAAACACATACAAACCGACCCGACGACCAACAAGCAGCTTCATCAGAGCCCAGAGATGATTCGGCCCAAATCAGCACTACTGGCACAGATTCAATGACTGATCTTCAGTGCAGACTGGTTTCCCAGTCTTCACACAGACATGTTCTTCGCTCTCTGTCATCAGCTGAGGTGTTTTTCCTCATAGCTACAAACAGGAGGGAGGTGGATCAGACAAAAACCTGACTGGGCAGGTCAGAAACGCAGCCAGAAAGTGGAGGATGAGCCAAGCTGGACCACAAGGACCCTGAGGAGGAGGAGGAGGAGGAGGAGTGATGGCTGAACAAAGAGGAGAGGAGGAAGAGCAGGACATGAGGAACGTGAACACGACTATTTATACTGCAAAAGAGTTTATTTCAAGTGACTGAGTATGTACAGGAGAACAATCTGTACATAAATAGGCAATAGTTATAAATATCAGCAGCACGGCTGGTACAAAATTAAAAAAGAACATATAGTACAGTATCTACAAGTGCCACTTTGTACAGAGTCTCTCGTTGGATTGTCCGTAGAGTCCATTCACGCGTAACCAGAGCTGCATCACAGCAGCGTCCACAGGGACGTGTGGCATTTTATACCACAGGAGGCTGAAGGAGCGGAAAGGAGACGGGAGCGTCGAGCGCCGGCATCTTTTAAAAGTCTGGAGGCCTTTTAGTAGTCGTACGCACGCGCACACACACACACACACACACACACACACACACACACACACACACACACACACACACACACACACACAGCGGCTGAATCAAATACTCTGTGGGGTCATGGCACCGGGCAAATACACTCAAACACCATCCAGTGGTTCGCTTGTTCATGTCAGCTGTTGGTTACACATTTATTGTTACACACACTTTGGACACTATGGCTATATACAGCTCAGGATGTACAGTAAGTGCACTGGTCTAAGCGTCCAGTCCAGTTCCTGCAGGTTCATTGGTCAGAAATACAAATATTCCACCACCTTATGTAAGACAGCGTCGATCAGGTCCTCGCCCTGTAGGGGTCCGCCTTCGACTCACATGCACAAACACACAGACCCCGGCCACTACACAAACACGTAACTGACCCAGAGAAGCCAGAGCTGTGACAGCAGGTGAGTCATCAGCACATTTGGTCCCTGAAAGCTGAGCTGAAACATTCAGAGCAGGCGCAACGGACGATGTGCGGAGCATTCAGAGGATGAAAGGGCAGTTTCACATCACTACTCATTCCCCTATAGAAGACATTTTTACGTATCAAAACACTTTTGCCATATTCAAATCAACAATCATCATTTTCAGCATCCAGGCTCCTGCTGCAGATTCATCTGTGCAATGCTGCCCCCTTGTGTGCTTCGCTGGTACTGAAGGTGAGCCGTGTCAATTACATAACTCATACAAATACACCATGTTTACCTTTATACACACGCACGCACGCACGCACGCACACACACACGCGCGCACACGCACACACACACACACACACACACACACACACACACACACACACACACACACACACCTTCCAATTCATATGAGCAGTGATGTTTTTAACTTGGGGCCGTTTAAGAACACAGGAGTCTATCTGAGTTACACACTCTATGACACAATGATGGTAAATAAAGCTTGAATGAGATACTTTGGCATTAAAACATAACTTCTCCCAGAGTGGGTTTGTTGCTGTGTAACGAGCATCAACATAATGAGCATTATAAAAAGAACGAGCATATGCTCCAGTAAAGAAACAGTAGCATCACGCACATTGTTCACAGATGATCAGACAGAAACAACCCTATGTTTGTTAATGGATACTGTGGGGGGGGGGGGGGGTCTCACCAGTGTCATCGCACACTGTGCTAAAACAAGGCAGATTAAATTAAGTGCAATGCGCAGGTAGTTCAACTTAAGGAACGTGGGTCAATAAAGGAAACAAGGAGGGAGCAGCAGGATGTGACCTTCTCCAGGGAGAAGCATGACATTATCACCTCTGCAGGGATCCAGAAAGCGCTGCAGTCCCACAGGATTAGAGCCAGCACTGGACTCACACAGAACCGCTTGTCTGCAAATATGGCAGGGCAGCGTTCAGCAAACCTGAATGAGAGCGATCAGCTGAGCAGACCTCAGCGACACATGATCGAAGGGTGAGAGCACGGCGCTGGAACCAGGGGAACGCGGCTCAGAAGCTCTGTGCTGAACCAAGCTGACGTCCTCCTGGTCCCAGGCCACCGCTGTCTCTGCTCAATTCCCCAAACTGTTGGAACTTAATTAATGAGCCGAACCACACATAGCACGGATGCTGGTTTCCTCTCAGGCAAAGAGCGTTTCCCACATTTACAAAGTGCAAAATTCAAAGCTGCATCTTGGTCACGGTGGTCGTGATGATCCTGAAGGCGAGGCTGATATTTAATACTGATGACGAGGAGGATTTTGCTGATGAAGAGTTTGGATGTCGCTCTCTAAAAACCCCTCATGGCTCCTTTTGTCGACTTGCTGATCATCATTATTACAGGTCATCACCGCCGTGGACCTTACTGTATTTAAAAATAGTTTTTTCCTCCTGACTGCAACAGAACGCCTTCATGAGTCAGCAGCCACGAAGGCAGCGGATGTCCTACAGAAGGCTGTTGGCACAAAGAACCGATTCTGGGACGGACCCAAAACATGGCTTTCAAGTCCAGAAGCGACGATGGCACTGCCCTTCAACCTGAAGACGAGCGGCGCGCACTCAGCTCCTGCGGATTTTCAGTGCAACTGTGGCAGTAACAGAACGTCCAGCCCTGAAGGTCCGGAGAACCTCTGCCTCCTCTCCTCCTCCAGGAGCCCCTCGGAGTCTCTGACGGGCTCCGCTGACGTGTTCCCATTTCAGTCTGTCTAGAACTTGTTGAGGGCGTTTCTCTTTTCACAAAGTGGCCAAGACGCGTGAGAAGGATATGATGACGGAGAGGCTGGTCTGGCCCACACCGAACACCAGAGCCTCCAGTGGAGCCATGTCCTTCCCGGCTACACGGTAGACGCCGGCCACCGCCGCGCCTGAGGGGAGGACACAGCGTTAGTACAGGGGGCGAAAGGCTGGGATATCCTGTGTCCAGTGTTTGAGTCAAATCTGATGCACAGTGCTGCTTAAACACAGAAATACCCAGATGTTGCTCTACACACACCTGCACTCGAACCTGGACTTTAAAGCTGAGGGGTGTGTGTGCACAGTCAACAGCGCCACATTAATAATGAAGCACGCTTCTATTTCGGGGAGTGAGACTCCGTGTGTGATGGAGAGTGATTCACTGAGTGAGCCCTGAAGGGTGATTTAGGTCTATTTACACCCCGTGATCACTCTGCTGCAGAGCCGAGGGGAATGAACGGCTCCGTCTGCTTATTGACGACGCATTCAGACCAACAACAGTGAACAACACAAGGAGACAAACATCGGTGACTTTTATAGCGCCGTGCCCTGAGTTGGAACTCAAACATCAGTGTGACTGTTGCTCAGCAGACATGACTTTACTGACTGTGACATGTTTGTGCCATTGTGTAACAAAGCCTCACAGGAACAATACGTTCATTAGCGTGTCTGTCAGTGTGTTAAGCGCCCACTGACCCTTAAAGCGACCTATTACGATGAGCAGAGCGTGAGTGAAGGGACGACAGGCGCGTCCACGTGTGGAGCAGAACTCATCCTCTACAGTACAAATACAGTAACACAGGTAATGTCTTTAAATGTTTTGTAAAGAAGCCACTTCATCCATTCATACTGGAGTATAGGTTAATATCAAACATATTCTTTTTCATCCACTAATAAACTTATGTACTGACTCATTTTGATCAACGCTGCCTGAGTGAAAAAAAGGCAAACAAAGAACCTCGCAGTCTTTTGGCTCCTTCCTGACGAAACCCACACAAATAGATGAACTGGACTCACTGGTGATGACGCCTCCAGAGAGCGAGGCCAGGAAACCCACGCTGACCAGCACCAGGGTGATGACTCGGCCCCTCTTGTGGCGCTGCAGCATGACTAACATGAGCAGCCCCACCGCTCCGTGGACGATGAGCGAGGAGAAGAGGCACCACAGGAACACCCAGTACCACATCTCTGAGGGGGAAAAGGCGAAACAGCGTCAAATACAGCACAGCAGCAGCATCCAGTGCTGGAATGATGAGCAGGCATCAGCGGTGGACGTCCAGCCACAGCGCAGGCTGCAGGACTGAGGCTGCACACGCCTGCGATGAGGGAGGACTCTAATCTACAGCCGCCACCATCCACGTCGGGGCTCATCAAAGAGGCAGCCGGCCGTGTTAATGGAGCCGAGGAGAAGCGTGCGAGTGAGGGAGGTTTCAGACGCGCTGCTGGGAGCCAGACGTCGGGCCGTAAATGGAAAACCTTATCGGAAACAATAGCGTGCAATCGCCTTCTGTGAGAGCTTCAGGCCGTCAGCTGCAAAGCAGAGAAACTATTCAACATTTGTAAATTAGCAATCACGGGGAAATACTAAAGAGCAAACAATGATGTGATTAGACACTGAGCTCCTACAAAACAAGTGTTAACTCAGAGCAAACCCTCGCTGCCTCTCTCACGGCTCAGACCAGGAAATAATAAAAGGGCTTTAAAGTCCCTGGCATCGAAGCGCTGGCACCGGAGCCACACGGAGACGGGAGCTCAACCCACGTTTAACAATGAGCACAGTGAAGCGCTGGAATGCTGTGTTTGGTTTGGGCCGCTCGCTATAAACAGGAAGCGCCATCATTGTTGTGTGGCGTAAACGCCTGAGGGCCCGGTTCTGTTCTCAGAGCCTCGGCGCACGCATTCGGCCGCGTCGCTCTACTGTCACCGCGCCGACAGCGAGGCATCGATCCGGCAGAGAGACATGTGACAGCGCGGTCACACAGCAGCTCTTTGTCCTGAGTGACGGGACACAGTTACGCCTCCAACCAGCGCTGTGGAGCGGAGGGAGACGTCGGAGACGGGACCGGAGGCCGACGCAGGAACAGGGCACGGGTGGGAGGCAGAGGGAGACGGAGGGAGACAGTGGGAGGCAGTGGGAGACAGTGGGAGACAGAGGGAGGCAGTGGGAGACAGTGGGAGACAGTGGGAGACAGAGGGAGACAGTGGGAGACAGAGGGAGGCAGTGGGAGACAGTGGGAGACAGTGGGAGACGGAGGGAGACAGAGGGAGACAGTGGGAGACAGAGGGAGGCAGTGGGAGACAGAGGGAGACAGTGGGAGGCAGTGGGAGACAGTGGGAGGCAGTGGGAGACAGTGGGGGACAGAGGGAGGCAGTGGGAGACAGTGGGAGACAGTGGGAGACAGTGGGAGACAGAGGGAGGCAGTGGGAGACAGTGGGAGACAGAGGGAGACAGAGGGAGACAGTGGGAGACAGAGGGAGGCAGTGGGAGACAGTGGGAGACAGTGGGAGACGGAGGGAAGACAGAGGGAGAGTGGGAGACAGAGGGAGGAGTGGGGAAGAGGGGAGACAGAGGGAGGCAGTGGGAGACAGAGGGAGACAGTGGGAGGCAGTGGGAGACAGTGGGAGGCAGTGGGAGACAGTGGGGGACAGAGGGAGACAGTGGGAGACAGTGGGAGACAGAGGGAGGCAGTGGGAGACAGAGGGAGGCAGTGGGAGGCAGTGGGAGACAGTGGGAGACAGTGGGAGACGGAGGGAGACAGAGGGAGACAGTGGGAGACAGAGGGAGGCAGTGGGAGACAGAGGGAGGCAGTGGGAGACAGAGGGAGACAGTGGGAGGCAGTGGGAGACAGTGGGAGGCAGTGGGAGACAGTGGGGGACAGAGGGAGGCAGTGGGAGACAGTGGGAGACAGTGGGAGACAGTGGGAGACAGAGGGAGGCAGTGGGAGACAGTGGGAGACAGAGGGAGACAGAGGGAGACAGTGGGAGACAGAGGGAGGCAGTGGGAGACAGTGGGAGACAGTGGGAGACGGAGGGAGACAGAGGGAGACAGTGGGAGACAGAGGGAGGCAGTGGGAGACAGAGGGAGGCAGTGGGAGACAGAGGGAGACAGTGGGAGGCAGTGGGAGACAGTGGGAGGCAGTGGGAGACAGTGGGGGACAGAGGGAGGCAGTGGGAGACAGTGGGAGACAGTGGGAGACAGAGGGAGACAGTGGGAGGCAGAGGGAGACAGAGGGAGACAGTGGGAGACAGAGGGAGACAGAGGGAGACAGAGGGAGGCAGTGGGAGACAGCGGGAGACAGTGGGAGACAGAGGGAGGCAGTGGGAGACAGAGGGAGGCAGTGGGAGACAGTGGGAGACAGTGGGAGACGGAGGGAGACAGAGGGAGACAGTGGGAGACAGAGGGAGGCAGTGGGAGGAGACAGAGGAGGGACAGTGGGAGAAGAGGGAGACAGTGGGAGGCAGTGGGAGACAGTGGGAGGCAGGGGAGACAGTGGGGGACAGAGGGAGGCAGTGGGAGACAGTGGGAGACAGTGGGAGACAGTGGGAGACAGAGGGAGGCAGTGGGAGACAGTGGGAGACAGAGGGAGACAGTGGGAGACAGAGGGAGGCAGTGGGAGACAGTGGGAGACAGTGGGAGACGGAGGGAGACAGAGGGAGACAGTGGGAGACAGAGGGAGGCAGTGGGAGACAGAGGGAGGCAGTGGGAGACAGAGGGAGACAGTGGGAGGCAGTGGGAGACAGTGGGAGGCAGTGGGAGACAGTGGGGGACAGAGGGAGACAGTGGGAGACAGTGGGAGACGGAGGGAGACAGTGGGAGACAGTGGGAGACAGTGGGAGACAGAGGGAGACAGTGGGAGGCAGTGGGAGGCAGTGGGAGACGGAGGGAGACAGAGGGAGGCAGTGGGAGACAGAGGGAGGCAGTGGGAGACAGTGGGAGACAGAGGGAGACAGTGGGAGACAGTGGGAGACGGAGGGAGACAGTGGGAGACAGTGGGAGACAGAGGGAGACAGTGGGAGACAGTGGGAGACAGTGGGAGACGGAGGGAGACAGTGGGAGACAGTGGGAGACGGGGGGAGACAGTGGGAGACAGAGGGAGGCAGTGGGAGACAGTGGGAGACAGTGGGAGACAGTGGGAGACAGAGGGAGACAGTGGGAGACAGAGGGAGACAGAGGGAGACAGTGGGAGGCAGAGGGAGACAGTGGGAGGCAGTGGGAGACAGTGGGAGACAGTGGGAGACAGTGGGAGGCAGTGGGAGACGGAGGGAGACAGTGGGAGGCAGTGGGAGACAGTGGGAGACAGTGGGAGACAGTGGGAGACAGAGGGAGGCAGTGGGAGACAGCGGGAGACAGAGGGAGGCAGAGGGAGGCAGTGGGAGGCAGTGGGAGACAGAGGGAGACGCCTGATCTGCTTAACTCCGCTTCGTCTGTCACCACCTCTTTGACCTTCAGCCGTGATGGGAAGCGTTTGTGAGGCCAGGCATCGCTGAGGTTGATGCACAGCTTCAGAGACTCTGGGAAGTGACCGGACTGTTCAAACCAGCTTCAAGTTCCCATCTGTAAATCAATGCGTCCTTTGAAGCTTGTTGTGTCACAGCCTCTGACAACACTCACACATCCCGTCTGCCTGTTAAACGCCTCCCACCCTGTAGTTACAATCGCTCTTCATCACCGACCTCTTCATCAGCGCGGTCCAGCATCAATGAGCTGATACGTTTTCCTCTGAATGCATATGTTCTCACTGATTCGTGCTCTGACTTGTCGTTGGCCTTCGATAGATAACCAGTAACCGCTGTCTGCACGCTGTCCAGGCTGTTTGAACCCATTCATTCACGTGTCCAACAGGGACTTCTGTTTTCCTTCAGGATGAGTTACGAGCTTGGTGTAAAACACCCAAGCAAAAAGGTGATGATTTAAAAGGCTTCAGTGAAGACGCGTGGCTCGTTACCTGCTCTGGTCAGAAATGACTCCTGGCAGGTCTTTTTTTCCACTTAACAGATGCTGGAAGGTGAGTCAAACATCTGATTTTAAAGTACACGGGAGGAGCTCCCGTGGGTGATGATGTGCTGTGTCAGACGTTCAGGCAAAGACGCAAACACAGGCAGAGCACGGGATTAGCGTCGGCACCGCAGCTTTGAGCTCGACGGTCGGCGGCGGAGCGCGGAACAAGCAGCGCACCGTGTTATTGGCCTGTAAGAGGCCAGAGAGCTGATGGAGCACGCGGAACATGAAGAAGTCAAAGCGGCTGGAAGCAGATCAGGGTCCGGAGCAGGAACGATGGAAGCACGGCGGCGGTGGAAACGCTGCATGAAGGCGACTGCAGTGAGGCCTGGGCCGTAAATGAATAAGGCCGTGCATCTATTACAGCCCACATTCACTGGGTCTGTAACAGTTGCTGGGATAAAGATTGATGTGTCACTGGGTTAGTGCTAAATTTGTGCCTCGGTGCTGAGCAGGAAGAAAACAGTGAGCTTATCTTCTGCAAACAGCTGAGCCACAAGAAAAGAGTTTGGGCCGAAACAACCCACATGCAGATGTGAAGAGAACGGAAACGCCGTGTTTATCACTGAAAAGCAAATTGATTTAGTTACAAACACAACTGGGTGACGCACAATCTAATCAAACCAGCATCTATATCTAAATGTGCTGGAATTTAAAGGAGATATTTCAAATATTAGATTTCAAGTCATAGTTACTAAAATAATTTTCACAATTAGAATGATCTATACATTTGTAGACTGTATTAACCCTTATTTCCCATACGTACACACATATTCACACCTGCAGGCTTTGAGCTATTATGAGGCTTAGACAGACTTAACCTAAGCCTGTTTCCTCCACCACAGCCTGACCTTTTGCCCGCTCACATTTGCAGCTCATGAAGCAAACCTTTGTGTTCTTTTCACAGTTTGCAGAAATGAAACCGCAGCGAACACACAACTCAATAACAGGAAATACACTTGTTTAAGCCACTCCCCGGGGCCTCGTGGGTTAAAGGGGCTGATGCAGCCTAAAGGTTCACCTCGGCCTCTGGAGGGTACTGCTCCTGTATTTGTGAGCCCCCCCGCCGGCCTCGGGCCGTGTCTAATGTCTGGACAGGTCGTTTTTCACCTGGCTGGTGAACTTGAGGGCGGCTCGGGCGGCAGCTTCACGAACACTGTGCACAGCTTTCTATTCGCCGCCGCCGCCGCCGCTGCTGCACAACTGTCTCCATGCGCTGCAGCTTCCTGCTGACTCAGCAGGAAGCTCCCCTGCAGCGGCTCCCCTTTTAAAGTACGTTCTTGCTTGATATGTTCCACAACACAGGACGCCGGCAGCATCTTATAATGATGGCTTCGTGCCAGCTCTGCTGTAATTGCTCTACGGGGAGGAAGTGGAGAATTTCTATTATCTGTCGTATAAATTAGAAAATCATGCCGATGCTGTAAAGTTATGTTGGCCCTGTGAAGGTTCGTGAGGAAGTTCAGCCCGTCTGCAAAAGAAAAGGTAAAAAAAGTCCAGTGTTCCGCAATTCTCCTTAAGATTAATTTAGGTTTGACCTCAGACCGACTCATTTGCCGACCGTCACTTACAAGAAGAGGTGTTCATCACGCTCATCATAACGCTCCAGCCACACGTATTCTGCTTATTATGGCCCAACTATAGCTTTCAGAACGCCCCTGGATGAGGCAGAACCCCCCCCCTCCCAACCTGGCATCCCGCTCTGAGGACGCTGCCTCTAATTGCCCCTTAATTACTGCACTGCAAGACAAAAGGAGGAGAATGAGGGAGGGTGGGCGACAACACATCAATTACTACACAGCCAGTTCGCATTCACGCAGGATGAGGATTCATTACCCGCATGGGGGGATTATTTGCACATCATCTGACTGCGCGCGTGGCCCGACCGGCATCGGCGGCCAATCCGTCGCCAGGCTGGCGCGGTACCGACGGGGACCGCTCTGCCCGTCATGCTCACTGTGCGTGTGTAGAAATAGCACATGTGCACGTTTATTCTGCTCCAACAATGGATGCGTAAAATGTGCCAGCGAGCATCACGAGCGTGCGATGAAACAGCACGTATAACGGCGCCGTCCGTACCTGTGAAGTGCTGCAGCGTCGCGCCTTGCACCCAAAGGCTCAGCACTTGCTGCACGGAGAGATTAACGGAATAATCCCGGTTCGTGGTCATGTTTGCGCCGCCTCCGCCCGGGTTCGCACCCATCTTTATCGAGTAGCCGTTCCGGGCTTTAGACGAAGGCATGGAGGAGACCGGGGCGGCATGAGATGCGAGGCGGCTCTCCCCGGCGCCGCGCGCCTCTACCGGTGCCTCTGCTTGGGCTTGACGTCCGTCTCCGTTCCGTGAAGGGAAGGGCCGCTGGCTGGTCGGTTCATCCTCGCTGGCGTCGGTGTCGGCTGTGTGGAGGCCATGACGGGGATGGCACGGAGACTTACGGACGGCTAGTCGTACATCGGCTAGCCCCGCTACATAACCCTTAAAGGGCCAGCGTCTCCTCGGCGCAGGGCTGCGCTGTTAGCATCATTAGCTAACACCTTTAGCTCGGTGTGTATGAAGGCGGGACGATTAGTGCGCACAAAACCTCACAATAACATATACATGAAACAATTAAAGTTAATATCATATTTACACACATTTCTCTAGCTAAAAATAGATTTTCAGATTTATATAGATTTGTGGGTTTAATTTTAAAAGGCCCCAATGAGCCAAACAACGTGGTTGCTAAGCAACAAGCCAGAACTTTCCGCACTGGCCGCACGAGCGGTCCCGTCAGCATGGAACGAGAGCCAGCCAATCAGAAACGAGGAAATGCAGACCACCGTAGACGTCTCACAGCTGACGTCCCCCATGATTCATAACGTGCGTTTTACATATATATGTTTTTATATGTTAAAACTATATAATTATGTATCTGAACAATAATGTGATATGGAGCAAACTATATGTAAGACACTGGACCAGTGAGCTGTAATACATCAACCCAAGCAGTTGAGGGTACACATTGATGAAATGTGACTAGAGTTTGTATCTTTTATACAATTAAACTGATTCTTCATCCCTAAAGTGCTTCTGATCCTCTCTGTGTGTTTTACTCTTGCTCCCACAGTAACGCAGATTTGTTTGACAGACAACAGGACTCAGGTACTGACCGTTACCTGTCGCATCAGCCCACAATAATCCACACGTTGAAATAAATGTGACATTTACATCTACTAACACGTTGAAATGGACTCCTTCCAGTTACCGTAAAAAAACAGCAATAGGTGAACTGGAGCGTCAACGCCAGGAGGATGAGTGCAGAATGAGATGAAAGCTATTTTAAATAGTGTGAATCTCAGACACATCTGCCTCTCATGGGTTGAGCATCAGAGAGAGATAAGGCAGAACGGGTGTGTTATGAAGACAGTGAATGTTCTGGATCATTCCTCTGAGGAGCGCAGTATTTTAAGAAGTGTCCCAGTTCAGAGGTATGAGACTGACGAAACATCATGACATTTGACATCTTTTGAAGCCGTGGGACCTTCTTCTAAGTGCAAACGTTCACAGATTCAAGGTGTTGCTGAATCAGAAGGAAACACATGCACATGTTTTGCACGTTTTTTATGCCAATGTAGCTTTAATTATGTATGGGTTGAAAACAACCAATATTAGAAAGTGAGAAAATTCATTTAAATAATATAGGAAAGAGGTGTTGGAATGTACTGTACGGCAAATCCTTTACTGTATATGATCTGGAACAATTATGTGTAAAAGATATATTTAGATATATCACCATAAAGTTGCTTGATGAAATAGCTCCATTCACTCTTTTCTTGTAGGGATCCTGTTCCACCTCTTTTCTCTCACTTGACAAGAACAGACAGGTCTGAGGAAAAAGTTTTAAAAGTTTGTTTGCTAACATTAAATATGAGTATTTACAGTACAGTAACTTGTTCCAGTAGCTCGATCGCCACAGATGTTTTTTCATCTAAAGCAGATTTGTGCAGTAACTGTGTTTGCTAATACAAATATCTGCATCACAAGCAAAAATCTGGAGCCTCTTTGTTTTTCTTATTTCTACCATTGGAGGAAGTCTTTCATCAGTAATTGTTCTCTGGTTGATCCTGGGAACGTGGATGATCAGCTGTGTGAAATCAAGCGTTCTGGGGGAGGTGGAGCTACGTGGGTGGGGGAGATGAAGGCACAGACACATCAGTGGTCATAGCAGTGGGATGAAAGAGTTCTTTGACTCTCCCACAGCTTTCCACATCTTTGAATTGATCTGAACCATCTCAGAGCACAGATGTGGGAACAAAAGACGCGTTCACTCTTTGGGGTTACAGTCGACTAATGAAAGCAAATACGGCTGAACGATATCTCTGCTTTTCCTTCACCCCCAGGAAAACCCAGATTTGTTTACCGAAGGAGGAGATCTTCCAGCACATGGAAAACAAACAAGATATTAACATATCAAATGCATTCAGTGCAGCGTCGATTTAATGAAGCGCCAGCTGAATGCTAAAATAAAGGTCAAACAAGAATCACATCTGACACATAATTAATGATCACTGCTTAATTGGACAGCAGGCAGATTAAAATGTCATGTAAAAGGCCCTGCTTTGATGGATGAGATGGTTCCTGCAGTTGGCCAGCAGGTGGATTCCTTCTCTCATTTTTCCCTGCCTGGAGTTTTGCTCTCTAGCAGTCGCCTCCATGTTCAGACGGCTACCAAACAAAGTGTCAGAGGGTTAGTGGGTTAGAAGGCGTTAAAATGACAGTGAAACCCAATGTCGGTGCAGTGTTTGCCTCTTGAGGCCCCGCTGCCGCCATTGTTCCCGTCCTGCGTGTGTCATCGCTGCATTCTTTAGAACTGTCAGCCTCTGCTTTTGAACGGTGAGGCGTGAATGTGAATCCCCTCTTCCATCAAGGGTCCTGACAAATGTTTTTGTCCCAAATGGGGATTTTTTGGGGGCAACATGAGCCGTCACCGTATCCCAGACAGATCCGCGCTGGCATTGTGTTCGCCCACAGACTCAGCCTGGGGCTTCTGCACAGACCTGCAGCAGTTCAGATGCATTATGTCTTTTTCAAATCACACATACATCAAGCCTATTGTCTTCACCTCGGGGTGGCTGTAACTGAAACTGCAAGGTGAAATACCCCCTCCTCTCCGGCTCACTGAGCTGCGGGTGCTGTGGTCTCGGAATGTTTTCTCTTTCTGTCATTTCCGCCCCTCGGGCAGACGGCCCTGACCCAGGTGAGTCATGAGCAAAGCCCCCTATCTGGCCAACATCGCTGTCAGTGAAGACATCAACTGGAGCCAACTGGCTGTGATGACTCGAGGTGCTGCTGCTCTACTATTAGACATGCATCATCTTCCAGCTGCCATATACCAGGGAACATCATAAATCCATAGGAATGATTGACGACTGTTTTAAATTTCACGCTGCTCCCTTTGGTTCCACTTGGAGGATATGAATTGTAGAAAACGTCCATTTGCCTTCACTGTATTCAAATGTGCTTCTGGGTTTTTCACATTTTTAGTTCGCACTGCGTTCAAAATCCAACGATCATATGAAAACCAAACTAGCTTGTTAACATAACTTTCTTGTTAGTAATTAAATAGAAGTTTTAATTTGTGCTCATAGTGAGTGAAACTACTTTCTACTTGTTAACCTGTAACAGTGGAACTGTATGTTAGAGCCGTAATATTAGAGACGTCTTCAGATTCAAGCTGAGAGTTCCCATTAAAACACAAGCGTCCTGTCTCTGTACTGGGCTGTAGCAGAAACACGGCAGCCTCCACGAAGGAAGACTGGCTCCCAAAGTCAAAATAAATGTCTTAGCTAAAGAAAGTCTATGATTATAACTTTCAGGTTGCTGAATGCTGCGTTCCACTCCTTTGAGAAAGCAGCTTTGACGCACTCCCCAGTGGGCTTTGGAGCTGCTGTGAAGTAGGAGTTGTGCCAGCATCCTGTCTTCTGTCTAAGCTGAGCTGAGCTGCTGGATTTACCACTAAGCCTAATTAAAAAGCACAACTTTAAAGTAAACAAAGGTGCGATGTCTGCTCACAAATCATTTCAGAGCCCATCCTGATGTTCTGTTGGTGGTAAACCGCTAATTTAAAAACTGTGGCAGCGTTCTTCAAGGGTTTCATTCACGTAGACATTATGGGAACTGTGCTGCTTCACAGTTACATCTGTCTTCTTTCTAAATCTTATTCTGACATTTTGAATATTATGACATAAATAATAGGTGGATGATTTCACTTATAACCAATAATTGTTGAAAGATCAAAGCAATTTGTAGATTTATTGTGTCCCAGTTAAACGGACACCAAAAAACTCAATTGTGTGGAGTTGAGGTTGACAAATGTGAAGTCAAGCCGAGTTCACGGGCCGGTCCTCTGCCTCCTTTGTAGTGAGAACAAGGAGCTCCCAGATGATCCTGAGCCAGGCTATTGTAGCTCACCTTTGATGGCCCTAGAAAGGCAGGTGCTCACAATCACAGCTTAAACAGCGGCCGTGCTTGAACGAATGGGGTTTGATCTCTCTTGGCTCCACATGAAAATAGCTGCACCTGAGACTCGGGACTTGACCACAACTAAGAGCTACACCTGCGTCTGACACAATCTGCCTCCAGGATATCCTTGACTTCATCCCGTCTGCCGTGTTTCACTCCCAGTCTCTTATATCATCGCATTACTGCTTTTGGCACACGTTTCCCATTATTCTCCTCTAAACAAACACCCGCTTTAAAGATGTTTCGTTTCAGCTGCTTTTTTTATTTCGGGGGAAATCACATGACGCAAATGATTAACAGCTACATATTAGAAGAGGTAATTTATTGCATTGGAAGCCAGTGGTTCAGGGGTTTCAGGGTTTATGTGATTAGAGGGATGTTGCCTCTTTGAAGGGTACATCAAAAAGTGTTGAGTGACCACCGATGCCGCTGTTCAACTGTGGGAAACCTGGACTGAGATCCATACTGCTTCAGGCAGGACGACTCGGCTGATGCTAATGGCTAGAAATGTTTAGCTAAGACTGAAAACTCCAGCAGTGAGTCATTAGGACGAGCGGCTTCATGTTCCTGCACGTGGGTGAATCTGCTCTTTCATTGAGAAACTTTCCCCCAGGGCCCAAATTTCTGTTTTGGTCAATATCAAAACAAGGAGCTGTGTAATTTACTTGTCCTCATTAATAATGTTTTACTTTGATGGGGGTTTATTGCAGAACAACAACACCACATTGTTGTGGAGGAACTTGTAACTTATAATTGAAGTTGTAAGTTATGAACATCTAAAAAAAGCTGAGCTCTGACAGGAAAGACAGTAAATACAGTAAGATCCCTGGTAGGATTCATCATCAAGGCCTTATCGAATGAATGCTTAACATTTCAAGACGGCAGAGCATGTCTAACAGAGGAGCACAGAACTGCAAACTATTCATCCAGAGAATCAGACAGAACCTGTAACTTCAATTATTCCAGCTTAGCTCACCCCCGGAGGCCTACATCCATCCCAGAGTCACTATAACTCGCCGGGAGCGGGGGAAACGGAAAGAAATAGATGCCAGCGGTATGTGGGTGAAGCGCACCAGACTTTCCAGAAGCATTAAACGTTCCCAGCACGCTTGCAGTCGGCCAAGCGGCCCGAACCATGCGGCCCCAGCAGGCCCGTCGGGTCTGGAATCTGTGCGTGGAGGCAGGACGACATGACCCACATAAACCTGAGCTGTTTCCATCACAGTCCAGGGGAGCTATGAAATGTGTGGATTTGATGTCAACAGCAGCCACACACGAGCGGGAGAGTTCGCCCTGATCACACATCTACACCTGTGACGAATCACCAGCAAAGCCCTGAGCTGAGCCCGCATCGTCCTCGTCCCCTGCAGCAGCAGCTGCAGGTCCAGCCTCCATAGGCCTTATCTAACTGCACAGACACAACCTGCTCAGACGCATCGTGTGCACCTCAAAGCAATCAAACACAGATAATTATCATCGTCGCGCGAACAAATTTTACTGTAACTGGCAGGTACTGTACAGTAAGTTGCTCATTCCCACTTTATCACCAAAGAGTTTTCTGCCTGAGAGTTTAACCACACTGAGTTATGAGGGTTGTGGGTGTACAGCTCATCCACTAGTATAGCATGACTCCACATAAATATTTACCTTCAGCTACTCCGTAGGTTTTCCTCCGAAGTCCAGAGGACATAAAACCGTGGATGAGTCATCCCTGATGTCGCCGGTGGTGATAGACTAAATAAATCTCATGCTTGTCAGAGGTGTGATGCCACTGCTCCAGAGCTTCCCATCATCGGGTGGCTCCTTCCCAGAACATATGGAGACGCCTGCTTCCCTGAACTCGCGCTGTTCGGTTCCCTGTGCTCAAACTTCATAAATTATGGATTAAGAAATGCCTTTTAGAAAATGAAAATGAAAAGTACATATAAGAAATGTATTATATGTGCTCTACAGTGTACTTCAGCCTCAGGATAAACAAAGCAAACCTTCTCCAGAATCTATCACTATTTATTTAAGGAGTGGCAGCTTCACGGAAAGATTCCTTTGACTGACATACAGTAATTTCCTCTACACAGCACTGATCAAGTTTTGTTTCAAGCCTGGACAGTTTCATCAGAAGCGGAGCCTGGAGGCAGGTGAGGCAAGGATTTGCTCACGCAGTCAAGAAGAAAGCGGCTCCTTTAATTATTAAAGGCAGTGGAGAGGAGCAGCAAGGTGTGAATGTGCAGTGATTTAGCACGGATGGGTTAGAAAAGTGTACGAATGAGCCTCAAAGGCAGATTTAAAAAATACAGACAACATTTATGGGCTCAAATGTGTCATTAATACTGAGGCAAGAAACCTGAGACTGAGAAAGGCATGTTTCTTCTGGCATCCGAGGTGTAATTTAGTAAAATTACACCCTAATCCAGATCTTTTATCCAGATTTTGTGAGATTTGACTGCAGATTTATGGATAACCATCCTTAAGGGTCTCAGAGTTGGCTTCTTTGCCACCAGAACCTTAAATCAGCATCGTTTTAGACCCTGAGATCATTTATAACCTGACGTCACCTCCAGGTGAAGCTGCATAACACAACTAAACCCCAGACGCACATAACATCTGCACAAACACAGACGAAGCAACACATCTCATCGCGTCTGTAGGTTAAATGTGCTGCTGAATGAGGATCGCTCCTCCTTGAGCTGATGTCAGTGGCTTCTGAGCTGTGCCAGTCTGCAGCGGCTGAAAATTACAGGGCATCATCAACTGCATGGAAACGAGAAAAACAAAAACAATGTTCCCTTTGAATCCATCACAGGCTGCTGATTCCTCCTCAAAACAGGTACAAGAACAAACTGTTTCTTAGGGACGCCCACAACAAGAAACTGGTTCAGGAATGATAAAAATAGCAATGAGCCAAAATGCTGGGAAGTATTTCAGCCAGTGTCCTCCAAGTGCTATAAATAGAAGTCTGAGTATTAGTGCCACGTGGAAACAAAGTGAATACGATGACAAAGTTGTGCGTCAGCTTCCTCTGGGGTGCAAACAGCAGCGCGGAGCTCAGAACATCACACATTAGGCATTTTCCCATTTCTGACATCTGGATCTTATTGTGGCTCAATTTTCTCAATAAGTCTTAACCTGCTCAAAGCCTTCTTTCCTGTTTTCAGCATTTAGTTTAATGCGATGCCTGATTTCGTTTGATTGCAGCACTTCAGGCTGCTGTGCTGGTTTAGACGACTGTTCGGAGCTTCGCTCGAACCAGTTGATCCACATGTGGACATTTGTGGCTCCGGTTGCTCCTGCGTCACAGCGGCCCTGACCTTCAACCACAGGATTCAAACACAGTCACAAGTCGAGAACAAGACAATTAAACGTGGCGGTTTTGTTACTGCCCTTTAAAATATTGAAGAAGCGGTGGAAAACTACGTATTTTTAGATTTATCTGAGCAGATAAGAAGATTAGGCCGTTGATTCCATCTAATCCTGTGTTTACAAAACATTTAGTATCTGTGTCCTGAGATCATGGTGGTTTATCTTTTGTCACATTCTCTGGTTATGTTATTGCTGCATGTGGCAGTAGCTGATGCACGCATCCGGGCCCAGCGACTGGACGGGTCACAGCTCAGCAGTGAAGCTTCAAATGAAGGGGGAGGGATGGCTGCTTCTCCCATCAGCGGGAGCCGTGTCTCTAGAGGCTGCGTGTCTTTCATCAGCAAATGGCACATTATCCGCAGATACTTCGGCCTGAACTTAATGACATTACTCACAAAGCGCACACAACTGCATTTTCACAGCCTCCCTCCGAGGATTCCAGCCCAGTGGCACGTTCGGAGCGGAGGCAGCATAGCACGGTCTAAAGCCTGGTTGGAAAATAGCTTTCAGTACACGAGAATAAAGACATTCCTCAACATAAACGCCACACTTCGCCCTCTGATATGTTTAGCAGAGTTGCCCCACGTCAAAGCCCCCAGAATGCCGAGCATTTTCTTGATCTGGGCTGAGCTCAAGAGGAAGGCATGCGAGCCTGATCCCAGGGTCACCGTGCTTAAAGCTGATGTGGACAGCAGCCAGTGGAGCAAAGAAGCTGCCACAGAGGCATCCGCAGAGGTCCCGCGCATTTATGTTTGTCCTCCTATGAGTCAGGCCGACCAGAACAGAACATCGGGCAGTGACTCAGGTTCTGAGGTATGAGGTACGTGGTCTTTTAAAGGCTTCGCAGAGAAACCTCAGCTGGCAGGACACAGGCTTCCTTGGAAGAGAGAAAGAAAGTAGCTCTATTAACAGGAGCAGCTGCCAGGAAAAAGCTGTAGGTGTGTTGATGTGAAGCTGAGGACAGCACAAGATGTATGTTTTCTAGCAAGAACAAATGTCAGCTGTCCTATTGTTATCGTCCCTATATGCAGTACATCTATCCACTCAAAATAAGCACGTCACAGTCAGAGAAACGCCCTGACTGTGGTTCTGAGCCGTTTACACGTGTCCACGTAAAGCAGAGCCGACAGCTGTGACATCCTCTGTCGCTGTTTATTAGAAACAGGCCTAATTATGGCAGCGCGCTGTGCCTGCCTGAGCTATTTCAGTCCACCACAGGGAGGGAGCTGGTGTTACAGCAAAGTGGCCCGTGTGTTCGCATGTCAGTCGCCTTCTCAACTGAACGTGGCCTCGTCGGAGAAGCTCTAATTCTGCAATTAAAAGCCGGTGATTAGTGATGCTCTCGAGTCCCATCCTTGTGCGTCAGCGCAGTGTTTTTGTCTGCTCCGCGCCTCGAAAGCAAAGCCACTGGACATGATCGACACGCCGTGGCCTTCACAGCTGGGTCCAGATGCATTGTGGGTAGTAAAAGGTAGCCAATTAATAAATGAGAACAAGCCTCACGATTCATGTTACAGAATAATAAGACAGTAACTAACGGTAATTAAGCCAATCGAGGGGCGACGGGGGAGAAATTAGATAAACTTGAAGGCTGAGTGTGACAATATTTGCCAAAGAACTGCAACAATATTTACAGAACTGTCACCAGCAAGAGTCAGTAGTGGACTTCTGTCAGCAGAGCTACATCCTGGCTGCTTCCTCCACATTTAACTCAGACTGACTCATGACACTAATAAGTCCTGCGTTTGCGACTTCTTGCTGGAAGTCTTCCTTTCTGTCCTTCCATCACAGTAAAATAAACTCATCCCAAATTGACTGTGGTGCCAAGAAGAAAGTCTGCTGTCTGTTCGTTGGCATCAGGGGTTTTTCAGTCTAGTGAACTGATTTGCATGTCATTATGCCGCCGTCTGTGAAATGAAATGTGGAATTATTTACACTGTGACAGAAACGGGGAGAGAAAGTAATCTGTCCTCTATTAGAGAGAATTGAATTTGAAATGCAAATGTAGGAATAATTACAGCGAAGGGGGAAAGCCCTGTGCACACACAGTTCAGCTCTCCTTTGCATCGCTAATGGCTTCATTCAGAAGAAATATGAAGGGATGTTATTATCATTTTTAGTTTCGTGCTGCTCTCTGAGCCTGTTGCCATGAGAGGAAAGGGGAAAACTGGCCTGCGTTTGTGAAAGTAAACCTTACAACTGAGTGTTTTTAACAGCTCGGTGAGAAAGAAGTCAAACTGCGCAGATGTTTCCTCCAGACTGGACGCTTTAAAGCCAAAACAGATGCCAGCCTCTCCGTCACTGTAATCATCATAAATCTCCGTGATTACGACGCATATGGAGACGTGTCATCCTGGTCTTTGTAGCGATGGGAAGTTTGAAAACACAAATTAGCTGGAATAAAACAACAAGCAACAAGGTTATTGTTGTTGTGCGCGGTTGTGATTTTGATAGTTTGTGAATGAATTTCCCAAATAGAGGATCACACAGTGACGTTTGGTTCACACAGTTTGGAAGAAAGGGCTGAAAGGCTGGAATGGAAGCGGTCCTGTGCTCAGGATTTTACTGGGTTGTGCTTATTTCCCCTAAAATCATAAATAAATATGTATTGGTAACCCTCATGCTTAGTCTTTATGAATCTAAATATTTAATTGCTCAGTATTTACAGAAATAAATGTTGCTACTATTTAGCAACCTAATCTCAGATGATGAAATTCAAAAGTGAGACACATCTACTAAAATGACAAACTAGGTTAATGATGAAGTTGTATTTGTGCCACTTGCGTTTTTTTAAGCCAACACGTGTTAGTGATGACGGAGATGAGCCTCTGTCCCTGTTTAGACAGGCTGAGTCTGGCACTTTGCTTTTTCAGGCGGACCCCCCGACAAACGCTGGGGTCCGACGGAGACGGCCGCTCCGGGGCTGATCCCACAGTCTGGATATTCAATCGATTTGGATTCTTCACAGTAACCTATAATCTATAGTCTTAATTGTAGATAAAATGTGTGTTTACCTCATCTGCTTTTCCTGTAGGTTGGACAAACCTGTTTTTGACATAAGTGAGTCATCTTATGTCTGTAAAGTCAGTCTGCCCACGTCTCTCTTTCTCTTTCAGTTTCTTTCTCACCCACACAAACACACAAACACAACAGGGAGCTGACACGATGCCCTCAGAGCCGCTGTGATGACACAACCTGGTGGGTGGTCAACGACCAGAGATGTGAATCAACAGGCAGCCTCTCCGTCCCCCCGCAACCAAAATACAGTATGTTCAACGCAGCAGTTTGGAAACACGGATCAAATCTGTTAATACGCAGCAGCACAGATAAAGCACTGCTTGTTCTCCAGTATTTATTTATCTTTATTGATTGTACGCCACCGATTCTGCTGAACTGAGACCGGTTTAACAAGATGAAGGCCGGTAGGCCACACAAACTAAGCAATCACTTACACACGAAGAAAGGTTTATGAAAAGCCGGGCAGTGTAATCCGGGTTATGTCAGTGTTTTAGGTGCGTTTTGTTGGATGGATCACATCAGAACAGAACAAAAGACCAAGCTTTTTCCTCCCCACATCTCCTGCTCCTCCTCCAGCTCCAACAACTTACTGCTTTTTGCTCATTCCACTTCCCTGCACATCCTGGTCCATGTCAAACCCCCGATGGCTGAAGCCTGGACCCGGTAAATCTCCCCTGAAGCGCTGGCCGCGGGACCGGTGGGGGACTGCATGTGTTTTGTCTCTCGGAGTAAGCGTCCGTCTGTGAACAGAGAACCAGACGTTGGGGGATGAGGCGAAGCCTGTTGAAAACTGTAGGGAAACAAAACACATCAACAAGAAGAGTCTCGTTTCAGCAGGAGACGCCGCCTTAAAACAACAAACGGTCCCGATGCGGCGCTGTCGGGTCCAGTCCCCCAGCAGCTGTAACAGACGTCGTGCTGTCAGTCAGGCTCCTCCAATCCTCGGGGACAAGATGAGCATGAGATACTGTATGGGTCGAGTGCAAAGGTCAGAGGTCACGAGGCCCGCGGGGTTTTGAAAGGAACTCTGCTGTAAGCGGCATATTTCACTGCGGGGCTTGGACGCGTACATGAACTTTAACTACATACTTAGTGCATTAGGATGAGCCACATATTCAGTTACGCAGCTCTCCACACGACTGGAGGCTGTGTGTGTGTGTGTGTGTGTGTGTGTGTGTGTGTGTGTGTGTGTGTATCATTAATTTGCACATTTCTGCATAGTTGTCTTGTATTGTGTTCTCTCTCTCTCTCTCTCTCTATATATATATATATATATATATATATATATCTGTCTTATTTTCTGTTATAAATCTGTTGGATCTCTTTGGTTGACCTTTGATCCTCACCTTTAGTTCTCGCTAAGCTTCACCATTACGTCAGTCTTTGTGCTGTTTGGTGTAAATGAGTCACACAGGGACGCGGCCACCTGAGCATCCCCGTTTTCTCTGTTTTGGCTTCATGAGTCAGGGCGTCATTGAGCTGAGCAGTGGCATATGTCAGACCCGCTCATTGTGTGTACCTCCACTGTCCCCGAGGACTCCTTTTAACAAGGTGGGGGGGGAACCTGATCCCTGCTGTGCTTTAAGTGGGTAACTCTCAGGTTACGTTCTTCGCTGGGGGTGAGGCCGTCGCGTTCCCTCTTTCCCACAGAATCTCCCAGCAGACAGGCCTCAGTACGTCCTGTCCTGCAATGAAACGCTGGAAACCAGACACTCGACTGGGCGCGATGCGGGCCCACAGGATGGGAGCAGGCAGGGAGATCGCCTTTCAACTCCACGTCCGACCCGGGGTTCACCTGAAAGGAGCCGAGCGGGTTCAGGCCTGTCAGACCTCCTGGGGTGGTTTTCTCCACGACCTTTACAGACTCCTGACTTGGGGAAGTGAGAATGATCCACTTCAATCAAAGCAGAGATTCATGAATTAGTGTGAAGGGAATCATAAAGAGTTGGTTTAACAAGGAGGCATTCGACTGTTAACATAATGTTGTGCATGAAGCACATTTTGTCTGTAAACAGGTGTTTTCATCATCAGGCTGCTCTCACTACCAGCAACGCTGCTCCGTCAGCGTTTTGCTCACTCTGAAAGTGTCTTCAGCTGCTGGGAATAAACTTTCACCTTTAGCATAGCTCTTCACATAGCTCCACAAACCTCAACGGGAACATGTTTCCCCTGAGAGAAGCGTAATTCCACCTAATTGTTAGATGTTAATTGCTAAAACAATAAAGGCAGACTTCATGATGCAGCAACAAACTCCACCCAACTAGGACGCGCTGTGAAGTTGGAATCGAACTCTGCTTTGACATATGATGAATTCTCATGTTTATGATTAGATGATGCTCAGAACCGAGGCTAATAATTCAACCACCAATGCTGACGCTGCCTGTGGTGGATTCTGGTTTGATTTAGGCAGGATGAACCTAATGAGCCCCTCTGGCACGGCACCAGAAGTCTGGTTCCTGATATAAAGTAGGAATTCGACGGCTCAGCACAATAGGGACGTTTTATTTTCCGGTGGAGATGCAGACGTACAGGGTCTAGAGTATGTGTGCATTTACAGGTGTTAGAAGCTATAAGTCCAGTCCAGAAACAAGGCAGAAACTCTATGGTGGAACTGAGTTGGATTTAATTCAATAAATCGAACAGTGATTTAATTTATGTTGTCAAGCTCATCATTAGATCAAACTTCTAGTTCCTGGAACGTCTTTAAACATATAATTGACACTAATTTGCTTTGGTTATTGGTCAACTATCAGCTCATCTTGAGGATAAACTGAGCGGTAGCTGCTGTCGTCTGTATCTAAATCTACTTAATGGCACAACCACAAATCACATATTCCAAGGCTTCAATTAACCAGCGGGGCACTGCACCATAATTTCTCCCTCCTAGAACAACAATGATATGGAGCACCCCCACCGCCAGGCACCGAGCCACGCCGTGGATTACTGCAGTGCCTCAGCCGCCGTAAACTCCAGCAGGGCTCCTGGTATCTGTCTTTAAACGCGGCGCGTTGCTGTTAATGGGCAGAGGAGTACATGGGAAACATGCTTGTTAATTCATCCTGCAGCGGGATTTCTATAGGCTTCTCTTTGTGGAACAAAAGGGGGAGGAAAACAAAACCAACTGGCTTCTTTTTTCTAGTAAAACCACCCATTAACTAAAGCACATTGCTCAAACGGTGAACCATGTGACAGCAGGATAAATAGGTACAGAGGCTTCTGGGTAATTAAGCAAGTTTTATACGTTTTCAGATTTCAATTAAGGAAAACCTATTAAACATAGCTAAGATGCATTAGCTAAAGGTCCTGGTCTCCTTGGTTTATTACTGTAGAGCTAAATGTCATCTGAGGATCTGCACTAAACCGTCTGTCTCCAGTTTACAGTGAAACAAGCTTCAGATGTTTCCTAAATAACCCACAGAGAAGATCAGGTTAGGTTGTTCACGTAACCTTGAAATGGGGCTTAAATGTGCAGCAGTGGATTCATCAATGCACTCCTACAGACAAACAGTGATTTAGAGCGTGTTGCATCATCAGGCAATTGATCCAGGTTGGGTCAGTGTTTAAATCACCTGTATGTTGTGTCCAGCAGATGCAGATACCGTATCATGATACCACCCCGGGCCCAGTTTGTTTGTTGACCTTAGCTCCTCCCTCGACGCCGGTCTTGACGTGTGGGACGAGGACTGAGCACCAGCAAAGCCGGGTCAGTGCCCTCAGCATCAGCCTGGAGCTGGAGGGATTTCCCAGAGTATAAACAATATGACGGGCTTTTCACAAATACACATATTATGTCTAGAGTCACATGTGCAGAACAAATCCAACATCATTCTGATAATCTCCATTCCCTTATCTTTAGTCCTGATAAAACCAGGACTTTTAGCTCTATTTTAGCAATAACTGTAGCTTTAAAGCCAGAAGTCCTCTTCAGACTTTGCAGTTATGTAGAAACCCAGACACTGAGTGAATAAACGCTGCAGTGCCACACAATAAAATGCTTAAAACTAACATCCTGCGTTGAAAAAGCTCGTTCAGGTTGTAACAAAAGAATTTGCTTCAGATATTTTCAAATATCTTATTTTATTTACCTTGACTGTGAAAACGGTGATTGGTACTCTCCTAACTTTGCACCCGTCTCTTTATCACCAATCTGCAGCGATAAGAATATTTCAGCCAACTAGTTATTTCTGAACAACGGGGAAAACAATTCCCAAATCCAGAGCCGTTCGGTTTTATAACAATAAACACAAAGGCTTCAGTTAGCTTTGCCTTTATCGCCCCGTGTTAATACGTTGCATTGTCGTCTGTGCACTTCATTATGTTTCACCCTGTTAGCTGTCAATCAGCTGCTGCCTGCATAAAGAAACCACGGCGTCTGGAAGGAAGAACACGGCGCAGGCTGAACACGCGTCCACTGGAACAGAAGCTCATTTCAGGCTTGGCTTGACGGTGTAACGTTTAGCATTTGAATATGATAAGAAATATGTTAATTGGAGAAAGAAGCTGCCACTAGTCGACATCAGGCAGCACTGACAGGCTGGAGGAGCTGCAGACTGAACTCAGACATAAGTAAGATGTGGATAAGTGAAGAACAAATGCTGACGTTTCGCTCCGTGTTCTGTACAGACGGATGTGGAACCAGCAGGAGAGCAGGCGTGAGTCCCCACAGGCCTCCGCGCACTCGCTCTGCTCCCGACCAATATCCCATTGATTTTTCCTTCATTTCTGTGACAAGGTAGAAAACAGCTTTCAAAGGCATCACCTCCTCAGAGCTCTAACCTAAATGTAGCCGCAGTGGAAACGGCTGGAGGTTGTTGCCGGTGGGACTCCAGTCTGGCCGAGCTTTGGAAACAGCTGCCGTGACCCACTTCTCAGCTCCTGATTCGTCACGATGAGATGGACAACTCTTTATCTTTATAAACTGTGTTTGGTGGCTGCATCTGATCAAAGTGCTGCACATGCTGCAATCTTAAGTCCAGTTTATGATTTAAACCTTAATTTACAAGCAGAGAACAGTGGGAAACAACATCAGCATCAGGGAAGCTGACAAACTTTCATCAAACCTTAAAATTCTGCAAAACATATTAATAAAGCATAAGCTTTGAAACCCTGTGAGGGTAGAAATGTGAGTATTAAACCCGCTGCACATCTAGCTAACTTCAAATGTCGCCCCGAATTCCTGCTTTATAGTCTTCATAAATTCTTTGAGCTCCGCTAAAACATCCTGCCGCTGACATCTACTGTAGCTGTAGCGAAGAGCTCAAGTTGCCCCCGAGCTCATTCACCGGAGACAAACCACAGCAAACAAACAGGGAGAGTGAAAGGTCAACTACATCCTGTACAGGATAATCCCTAAATGGAGGTCTTTTGTTGTGCAGGGCTGAGCTAACAGCAGGGTGCGGGGCACGACTGTACCTCCACAGAGCGGCCGAAACCGAGACAAAGGAGGAGCGAGAGGCTGAGAGGACGCGAAAATGGAAAAGCATCGCAAGCAACAATTAGCATTGTTTGGGATTCTACTTCAGACAAAAGGGCCTGAAGTCGACAAGCCTACATCATATTCATAGCGCCCAACAAAATGGGGTCATTTCATAATGGGAATGTTGTGTCCCGAAGGAGCTCTGAGCCTCAGTCTGACAGTGATATAGTGTAAACGTCCCAGAGGAGGGCAGGGGAGGATGGCAGCGACGCGAGGGAGAGCGGCTCAGGCTTGTTGTTGTTGTAACAGGACGCGGACGTTTGCGGCTCCACTCGGCTGCAGAGTCGCGTAACAAGGGAATAGGAAACCCTGCTGATAAACGTGCTATTGTTTGAACGTGCCGAGCGGAGCAGCAGCATAAACAGAACATGGGCTCGTCCGCCGCTCGGCCGGTGCTGCTGTGCTGCAGGGAAACATCAGTGGTGAGAGCGCTTTTACACAATGCGTTATTCAGCCCTGCTGAATCTGACTGCACGTCGTCGTTGATCAGCTGGAAGCAAAGACGAACAATGAGCTGCTGATTGTGGCGACGATTGAAGCCGGTCGACACAGATTTAACAAGTCCCAGGCTCCAACTGAGGGGTGGAAGGTACCACAGCTGCCAGAATGCAGACGGACCATCTATGTGGACATGTGAGGAGTTAGTCAACAAAATTACATTTTCCATAATTTTGCAAAAACAATGTTTGGCTGGTTATCCTGTAAAACAAATCGCTGCTATAAGGTGGTGAAATATAGTACAGATAATAGAATATTATCATCTGAATGTCTTGTTGTGTATTTACTCATAACACATACCATGTGTAGCGTTTGCAGCTGGTTGTGCATGACTGAAGAGAGCTTTCATTCAGTTTCTCTTGGCTTCCTGAAAGCGCAGTTAAAAGTCTCTGCAGAAATAATCATCATCAATTAAATGAAAACCACACACTTTACATCTAAACGCCTGCTAATCTCCGAGGGGTTTTGTTTAGCGAGTCCTGAGGCCTCGTCTCGCTCACAAACAAACATCGCTGCCTGGTCAAAGTGTGGTTGCGTGTGCATAGTTAGATGAGATGAGGACGAGGAGGGAGGCTCGGCAGCGGTGGAGCCTGAGGGGAGGCAGGTTATATCGGGGCAGCATCAGAAGCGGGAACCCTGCAGCGGCTGCTTTCCTGGCCAGCATCTGCTCCTGGACCAGATCTGGTGGAACCGGCTGAGCCGCAGGTAGTGGTGGACGAGCAATCCATAATTCCAGCTAAATAAGGAGAAGTGCATGCCTGTTGGGTTCTCGAACCTCAGCAGACGTGCACGGAGCAAGAGTTGGCGTTTGCATTTTGAAAAATGTAAACTATGTTATTGTGGTCGAGCTCCAATGAGCTCTGGACGAAATGTGCACCAAAAGGCACATGATATAAATTTCCAAAATCTGTATTTCATGCAAGAATAACACAACAAAACACCACTTGCCGGGATCACAACACATCACATCTGCGACTCATGCTCCAGTTGTTTCAAACACCACTTGGAATATGAATTGATTTACAGCGGGGCACATTTTTCACCCAGACTCAAACTCTGAGCTGCTCCCGTGAGCCAGAGGAACACAAATATAAACATCGCTTAAAGTTCCTTCGCTCAGATGAGCTCAACAGCAAAAACAAATGCCTGCTGAAGTCAGGCACAGGCCTACTGCACATTCCACCGCCAATGGGTTTTTCATCTGCTCTGAAGATTCTCGTTTCTTCCTCGGCATCTGTTTCAGAGAAATTTAGATACAACATCAATCTGAGGCGGTCAAGGTATCTGGAAAGTGAGACAGAATACAAACATGTCGACGTGGACCCGGGTCGCTGCCTTGTTTTGGTGCCACGGTGATGTTTTAGTAGGCATGAAGTCAGACGTGCAGCCGGTCCTACTTCCCTTCGCCTAATCCAAATGAATAAAAGTCACATTTTGCAGAACTACAGCGCTGCTGGACCCCGCAGGCGTGTGCACGAGGAGCGCATGTGTGGCTGCCTTCACTCAGACTGACTCCAGCTCTGGATGCGGAACATGGCATCGAGGAGAAACCACTCCGGATGGCGGAGAGCAGGAGCGGGTGACCACAGGTTTGGCTGTGTTTGTGTGTGTGAGGGAGGGAGACCCTGTTCGAGTGAGGGAGCGAAAAGGAGAATCTAAATCTAAGGGACTCGATTGTATTTGCATTTGTGAACATGTTGATGCTGCTGTTTCCTCACTGGGACATCACACTGACTGTCGTGCGCCAGCCTGCGCTGTCGTGTAAACATCTGGTCCGTACGGTGGTCACCAGAACCAAACACAGACAAAAGGTTTGGATATGAGATATACTGTCCCATAATAAAGTATTATGCAGTTCCTGACAAGGTTAAGTCTGGCTAACACTAAAACTGAACCACGATGATGGATGTGCTCATGGCTTTTGCCTCGAACCAGAGAACTGACGAGTACAAAGGACGTGTAGTCTGCATTGGACACATACTGTGTGAGCTGCTGCTTTGGATCAAACTTGGCATAAAAACATTGTGTCCTCGAGCCAGCTCCATTACCAGAATAACCTTTCAGATGTCCGTGTTTGTGAGTCAAAGCCCAGAAACAACCACTTCCCTACAAACGGCACTAATGAGATAATGTAATGAAAAGAAAACAGAACTCAGGCTGTTCAATACCTGCACGAGGAGAAACAAAAGTCTGAGGAACTGCAGGAACTGAGTATCAGCAGAAACCTGGTGCAGCGGCTCAGCACATCCTGCCTGGAGGAGCAGGAGACAAATGGACCTCAGGCGTGCAACAGAATTGTTCAAATAAACACATCAAGCTTGAGCCGGTCGGATCTTAGGTTGCTGAGCCACATCACTGACTTTTAAACAAAACAGAGGCAAAGCGGATGCCGCTGCTGTGGCATCCCGGCTATTTCCTATGTGTTATGCTCATTACATAACAAACGACGGCGAGTAAAATAATGATTTTAGATAAAACGTTTCACGTGGCTTCGGCTGCTTGATGCTATTTGTTTGCGTCTACTTCACGCCGCAGACACATGTGTTAATACCAGGACTGTCCCCCGCTTCACCTTGCCTCCTCCACCCACAGCCAACACCAAATCCAGATGTGAGCCAAACGCTCGCTTTGCTCTGCAGCCACAGATCCTGGGCAGAGCTTCGCATCCTGACAACGGCAACCAGAGAGCAATCAGCGCAGTCGGACTCCGCTCTCCAGAGCCACAATTAGATTTGTAGCGTTTCTGCTCCAGACTTGGTGTTGAGCAATCCGCCGGCCCAGACTACGCCGTGCTATGAGTTCATTAACAACCTACCCACACTACAGCCATTCATCATCAGTCTGCAGGGTATGTAGGAAACCAAAGCCCTATTTCCAGTTCACCGCCAGCCTTACCAGAGGCACACACACAAAGACCCAGCACACACGGCTCGCATTGGGTCCTTCCTGTGCATTCAGACATTTGGAATGATCGCGTTTTGTTCTGCTTCAGCCCGAGCGAGTTAAGAAAACATTTGCATACAGGTACGAACCCATGGGAGCGAAGCCACGGTGAACATCAGAGCGCTGGGTAAACAGCGCAGGAAGGAGAGAGGATTCACGTGTACAAAGCCGTCTGAAGAAGTAAAACTAGGTCACCTGCCAGAGAGGCGTTTATGTGGGTAACAGGACCCGAGGTGGAGGCAAAGGTCAGGAATCCCTCCTAAAACCGTGTTTGTTGTCTGTGTGCACTAGCGTTGCACTCTGGAGCTCCATATTTCAAACGCCAGAGGCACTGGCGGTCCTCGCGTCCACCAACATGTTTATAGGTAGAGGGGGGCTGTTGCCTCATTTAGATCCTGCGCTTCCCAGAATTCCCACCCGCATCGCCGCTGCCAGCGGAGCACAAAAGGATGGATGGATCCTCTCCATAAATAACAAGAGGAGCGAAGCCAAAACCGCTGTGTTTTCTGTCCATGCTTTGTTTAAACGCCATGGAGCTGGAGCCGCTGCCTAAATGTGCTGGCAAATAATCTCTGGCCAACATCTGAATAAAGGGAAGGCATGAAAGTATGGAAAACGATAAATACCAGAAGGAAACCGTGAGCTGAAATTGAATATGATCAGATTAGACTGGCTTGTCTGCACCTTAGATCAAAAACACAGAACATGTCAAAATGCCTCACAGTTTGTTTGTAGGTCCCTTTAGTTAATTCACTGGTCACTCACAAATCAGGGTCAACACGTAGCAGAGGTTACAGCAACATGTTTTCTAGTTAATCTAATGGCTGTGACACCAAACGCCCTCATCAAGCTCGTCTCGTCTGCATCCTTTCATTTTAACACGTCCTGGGATTAGTGGCCCGTTTAAAGATGCTCACACGTCTCCAGAAAACAGCAGACGCAGAAGGCGCACAGCGATGCGCGCACACAGCGCTCCAGTAAGACGTCGGGGAGGGGGTCAATACGCTCCGTCTGTCGCCATGCCAACTGGATGTCTTATCACACTCTCAGCCAGGCGGTGAATCTCACAGCACAAACGCAGGTGTCAGCACATTATCGGGCATCATTGCTCTCAAATCACCACCCGGACTCTAAATCCTGGAGCCACGGAGCTTAAATCGCTCCTGTGTCACAGACCTCCACCGCCCTTCACGAACCAAGTGTTCATCACCAACAAATGTGCAGATCTAACGTGATTTAGACGCGATGTTCAGAACATCAGAAATTGTATTATTAGGACATTTTACCATGCAAATGAAGAGTAACTGATTGAACTGGCTGCCCTGAGAGTCGCTCGGTGGAGCAGCGGATGGTTTGAAAGGGAAGAAAGATAGTGGATGCTCCCAATGAGGAGGTTTTGCATGATTGCAAAGTTGCAAAGACGGTGTCTGTCTGTGCACGATTTAAAGACAAGGGTCAAAGCTCGTGTTGGTTTTAGTTAAAGCCGTGAGGGAGCTAAAGACTCAGTGACAACGTGTACAAGGTTATTGTTCAGTGAAGTGGATGATTGGGTGCAAGACCCAAGTCTAAGCTGTCAATATCGCACGTATCACATGACTTGAGCGTCCTTATAATTAGTGCAAAATAGGGCCTCGCTCTTGTTTCCATTAAGGCTCTATGCAGGTATGTGTATGTCGTCTGAATCTTAACAACCGCCCCTGACACTGAAGCATGATACTGCAGTAGCCGGTGACAGAATGATGAACTGTTCGCTCTGCAGCAGAATACGAGACCAATCCAGAGGCAAATTACTCACAGGGGAAGGTGCGCCCAAGCAATGCACAGTGAATGAACAAGTACGAGGGAAACAAAAAAAACAGGGTGAACACTGAACTCTGGGTTTTAAAAGACGGCCTTGGCGTCCAGTTACGAGTAACTCACGTCCACGGCGAAGGTTTACGCGCCGTGTGCAGCACCATCGAAGTCCAATACAGACTTTTATGGCCTTGTTTTTTAGCCACTTATATCACTGCCAAGTTGAAGGCCAAATAAAGCAAAGCCTTTAGCCGCATACAAGGAGCTATTCAGGTCATTGAAATACAACTGTGACAATCAGACATAAATGAAAGCCTTCATGTTAGTGAGGTTAGTCAAAGCGGAGCCTTGGAGAGGTTGCTAAAGGCTGCGCAGCTATAGTGCTGGGACTGTTCTGTCGGCTGTGTGGCTGATTCAGCTAATGATGCAGAAGGGAATTAATCTACTGTAACGTTTAAGCGGTGTGATTGAGAGCATTAAGCCCAGCAAATCATGTTTGTGAGAACACTTCTCACCACTCTCAGCTTTATTTATGCCACATCGTGGAAATAGTGCGGTGGGTTTGGAATATTTGTGTCTGGACTACCACTGTGCACCATGGATGGAAATCACTAATCATTTAAATTGAGTCATTTGACCTGGTTCAGATTTATGGTCGCTGAAGATACAGGTTTGTGTTTTTAAAGGAAAGGTTCAACATTTGGATCTTATTCCCGTTTCCACTCTGAGAAGGTCACCGTCAGTCTCGAATGCACTGACCTGTGGAGACAGGAAGCAATAAAGTCCTGTACATTAGCATGAAAACCAGAAGCAGGAGTTTTACATGTGCAAACATTGTCATATTATTACTGTTCGAAGTGAAGAGTGTTTTGTAAAGTCTAACTCTTTAAGCTTTAGGAAGAATTAGATGATGAACGCTGCTGATTTTGTAACAAGTTAAAATCAAATTCCTCCATATATCACTGTTACAATTAATGGAAAAGTAAAATATTGCTATTTGGACAACTTTCCTCTAAGTTAAAGGTTTTCATCAAGCAAGTTGTGACCCTAACTGTGAGTCAGACTCATATTTTCTCACCCTTCTCTGTCTTGTGTGTTTTGCACATTCCTCTCTGCTGCTGCCACGACACAAGGCTGCACAAGGTCACAGGGCACAAAAGAATAGACACTGAGGACGAGTGGGGGGCCTCGCAGCTCTGAGTGCAGGCTGTGGAGTTGGCAAGGAGCTGGGGGGGGGGGGGGGGGGGGGGGGGGGGGGGGGGTGGGGGGGGTTAGTGGAGGGTGACGGTCCCATAAATCTGCCCGAGCGGGTTTGCGAGAGTTTGAGGGACAGTGTTTCACAGGGAGCAGAGAGGGGCCGCGTCCAGGCCGGCCTGCACAGAGGGGCTGTTGTCAGGGTCTCTCGTCCTCCACCACCTCCTGCTTCTGTCCATCCACCGAAACCTGCAGCGTCGACGCTTCCCTTCAGGCGACTCAGCTCTGTGATCTCCACTTATGGATGATGTATGGCTGCTGTGGCCCCTGTAAAACCGGGGTCGGGTCTGCAGGAGCACTTACGCAACTCACACATCACAGACACCTGGCTGAGATGAAAGGTGCCGGGCTCATTTTTCGCTTCCACTATTAGCAGCTATTTCCGTGCTGAAATGTCCCGTAATAACAGTGAGAGACCTCTGCGCCCCTAAAGGCTGGAGGCCGTTCTGGTCCATGTAATACAGTAGGTGTGAGGCTACACGGACTGCACTCATAGTGGCAGTTGCCATGGGGACGAGGGCTCGCCGCTCCGACCTAAATGCCAATACAAATCTCTCCCCGGCCAGTGACTTCTCCAAAGAAGGATTTGAGGCTGCAACTCAAGACGGCGAGTTCCATTTCGCAGCGCTCGACTGAAGTGACACCCCAGTGTCTGGCGTGAGAGACGCGAACGCACCCGTTCCATCGGCCAAATGTCGAAGAAAAAGGGGATAAACAAGCTTTCTGGCTGTTTTCAAGCTGTTTCCCTCTGAAGCGCTCACATGTGCAGATGGGAATGTTGTCATAGGAAACAGGTGCTCCCATGCACACAATCACATGCCATGCAGCAGGAAGAATAGCCACCCCGCATGGTGGAATGGTGTCCAGCTGGGCACGGTGTACATTACACAAACAAGTGTGAGCACCCTTACACGAGGCATTCATCTGAGGATGTGACTGTTTACAGGGGACAATGCCAGTCTATAGGGTCCATGTGAGCATTCGGAAGCACACGAGAGGCGGGCTAATTACAGGAGATTCCTGCGCTCCTAATGCAGCTGAGCCACAGAACCGGCCCCAGCCACCAACAGGCCCCGCTGCCTGCAAACAAAAGCACGCGGCATGATGATCTGAATGAGGAGAGCACTCTGCAGACGCAGTGACAGAGCTTGGTTCATCAGAAAGGCGTCAGCACACAGAGAGGAAGCCTTATCTGCAGCGCTGCTGGCTGTCAGAACAGCCCGGGTGGTTCTCGTCACCTCTTTTAGACGCTGAGCTGAGAGCACAGAGGCGACAGCTCTACGACATATGCCATCCACGCCGCCTTCACCCAAAGCAGGGTAAGCACCGAAAGTAACCTTTAAAGGGATCTTCGATTGGTAAAGACGGAGGATTTAGAAGGTTGTTCATCTAATATGTCAGCAGTGATCAAACGTAACATGCGAGAAGAAAGCGTTGCTGCAGCAAGTCCGTGTTTTGCAAACACGACACTTCCTGGTATTTACAGTAATGCAGTGATGAACAGTAAAAATAATACTTCATGCAGTAGGTGTGCACACTTTCTGACCATTTGTTCAACTTTATGAGCTCACAATGATTTTTAAAGCATATATCGTTGTACAGGCTGGTATTATTTGTTCTTCCCTCACTGGATTTCATTTCACAGCCCACATATATTTAATACTCTGATCTGAACAAGCCATCGTGCTGAGAGAAAGAGTTGCACAAATGATTATGAAAGCCTGACTGCTGCGTATAGCAAAGTGCATGTTATGTTTTTAAATGGGTGAAAGAAAGTGCCTCTGGAGAAAAGCTCCTCCTAAAATGTTACTTGATACTGTACTTATTTATTCATAAAAGCGCGACAGGCATTGAGGATGTCGATACTAAAGCTGGGTGATGTGACCTGGCTTTGAACTAGTAGAAACACTTCCGTTTAGAAGAGATGCCACGTTATCACGCTTCCTTCGACACAACATCACTTCTGAGAAAAACAACAAACTGCTGCTGCTGTATTTTAAGGACCAGCGGTTTTCAGAAACCTTCACATTTTGTGTGTATTCAAAACACAAGCTGACGTTTGAAGGTGTTACAGTAACACACTGGTTTATGCTGCTTCAAGCTGACTCACTGTGGCCTTTTTACGAGCTTGCGTTGGTTTCCTGCCACAGTCCGGCGACGCGTAGGTTGGGTTAGCTGGCGATTTGTAAGTGTGAAGCCCTGTTAGGTGCATCATGTTTCCTTTACAGGAGCCATATTATGTTTCACAGATCTAGTTATGTTTGAGCTTCTATAAGAGTTCATCTGCAGGAAATTGAACTGATTTGACGTAGTCCAGCACTGTCGCCTCACAGCTGGAAGGACCTGGGCTTCGTCATGTTCGTCATGCGTCTGGTTCTCTCAGGTTAATTTGTTATTTTAAATTACCTGTAGGTGAGAATAGTCTGTCTCTTTGTGATACCACCTGTCCAGGGTGAACCTGGTCTTTCAGGCCGTAGGATATGAGGTACTTCACTAAGAAAGCATTGTATTTTAAAGTTAAATGATGAGTGATTTGCTTAATAAGCTTTTAAAGGTCTAAAATACAGTGAGTCCACGTTAATGGCTCAATAATAATTCACCTCATTTACTTTTTAAGAATCAGCATCTGTTTTTATGTCTTTAATGCCAAATCATGATTTAATCTAATGACGTCACGTTCCCAACACAGTAGTGGGCGGGGCCGGGGTTTCGATCTCGACCAATCAGCAGCTCGCATGCTAATGAGCCGCAGCCTGCCGGAGTGCGTCGGTGCGGCGTGAGGCGAACGCGGCAGTCCGGATTCACACCGAGCCGAAGCTACGCGCTGCTCCCCGTCTGAGAAGCCCTGGATGGCCGCTTAGCCGCACGGACACACGGGTCAACGCTCCACGGACGCCGTCCTTCAGATGAGTCGCTCCTTTCCCCGATAAAAGCGGATATTTCTCACTTTGCTGGAGTCACAGGCCATAACTGCAACATGAAGTACAAAGTAAGTAACGGCGCAGCTGGAACTGTTAGTTCCTGCTTCTTCTGTTACGATCGTGCTGGTGAAAGTATTCTTGTTAGAAAGACGTGAACGTGACTCAAACTTTTATATTTTAAGTAAATAACCAAATTGTTAAATTAGCGAAAAAGATGAAGTGAATAAAAAAGGAGGAAATGGCACCTATGGTCAAAAAAAGAGGAGGCTGTTAATTCACTTCCAAACGTCTGTAACAGCTTTTTGTTTGTAATATTGAGCTGCAGCAGGTCGTTTTATTTGTAGCTGCAGGCTGCGTGTACTTCAAGGACAGGGGCGTAAAAAGGGCACATACGAACCCAGCGCGGCCCCTGAGCCCCCCCTAACAAGTGTGAACAGAAATATTAAAGCAAATGTTTAAGTACTATTGATTCTGTCACTGTATTGTCACATAACTTTCACTGAGAATGAATCACATCACCATAAATCTACAAATCTGGATCCTCATTTTGTCCTCTGTCCACGTGTGTGTGTGTGTGTGTGTGTGTGTGTGTGTGTGTGTGTGTGTGTGTGTGTGTGTGTGTGTGTGTGTGTGTACATATATACACATTGTCTAGAAGTCACTGTGGTTTGTTGATTGACGGACAGCTTGATGGGTGGCAAATTCATCTGAGGTTCCCAAAATTAACATCCTGAAAGTCCAGGTTCTTAAACATTTTTCCAACTAGTGATTGAGTTTGTAGGTGAACCTTCGAACTTGAAAACTGTATAAAGGACACAGGATATTTAGCAACCACACGTGCCAAGCTCTGCCTTGTTTCATTCATTGTGCCTCAACATATTTAGGGAAGAAAAACTGATGACTGTGTAAAAATGCATAGGTTTCACGCTAGCAGCTTAACTTTACAGCCAGCTGTTTTCTACGTGTCTGTTCTTTAGGCTCCTGGGATGACACAGTTTGAGCAGTGTAAGCTATATTTTCCTTCAGAGCATACGGGACCTTGTGTGTGACTCTTCAGCAGGTTCGGTTGTGATGGGAGGGCGTACACACTGTATCTGCGTCATGATCATGACTCATTGTCCTGTTAAGTACACAGTTCACTAGCTTGACCGGTGACGAATGATTGGACAGAGCAGTGAGTCCAACAAGGATTTTGGTGGAGGATAGTGTCTTCTTATTAAATGATCAATGAAGTCAGTGGATTTGATCAAAACTAGCGTTTCTACGCTGTTATCTGAGCTCCCTGACGCAAAATAGTGTCTACACTTGTTTGTCCTATCCACATTTAGACAAGATAGTGAGACCATAGAAACCAGACATGACTCTTTGCTTATGATATCTGTATCTGAATAATACAGCGTTGCCAAAGCAGACATGGCTCTGCCACGGACGCCTCACAGTGCTTAAATGACACATTTTGCGTCACTACTGTGTTCTTCGAGGATCCCCTATCCTCGCCGCTAAATAGTGTTGAGGTTTACTGTGTCCTCTCTCAGATGTCAGCCGTGATAAAATATTCACAGCTACATTAAGTGCCCCCTTCCACACAGTGATAATGTTTCATCAGGAGCTAAATGAGGTCGTCCCTGTGGGTGGCGGCGCCTCATATGTCCTGAGGAAAGGTGCTGCAGCCTTGGCGGGCGCAGCAGTTTTCCTCCCTGGCACCAGGAACGGTTTTCAACAGGTGTTCAGGTGTGAAGGTGAGGCCCTTCCATACGTCACCTAATGCGTATAATCCTCGGAGGGGCCCTGGGGACTTAATACGATATGCTCGGTCTCCTGAAGATCTTCCCCTTTCTGGTGAAATATACAAAAAAATCTCTTTGTCGAGTAGCGTTCAATAATTTTGAAGTTTCCTATTAGGCAGGATGTTGTTTTCTTCATGTATGACTAACTTTAAATTGAACTATGCTAATGAGCTCCTGCTTGGCTGATTTCAGACACTGTTCCTTTAAAGTGTGTCTTTTTGACAAGAATCCCACTTGCATATCTTCTCGCCAAGGGACTTTTAACTCATTCCATTGCAGCTGATGTAACTGTTGCAGAAATAGCTCTGCAGTCACAGAGAAGAGTGATTAGGTGAACACATACTCATGCCAATATGTGTGCGTTTTCTTCACTGTTCCTTTTTTATGGGTTCAGGTTCCAGGCACTGGTCCAAAGGCAAAGGCAGCTAGACGAGAGCAGCAGACAATGTTCTGAAAAAGGGGAGGAGGAGGTGGTGATGCTGAAAGGGCCTGCAGAAAATGAAAGCGAGAGGAAGTTGTGTGTGTGGGGTGGGGGGTAAGAGGGCAAACAGAGTTGGGTATAATTTTGGGGAGGGGGTTGGGGTTGGGAGGTCGAGGAGCACACCGTGAGAATGAGAGCAATCCGGCGCATCGTGCATGGGAAGGTTGTTCTGAAGATGCACAGGATTGTTTCAAGGTGCCACTTTACATTGTTAATGGGTCCGGTGGTGGGGCACACCAGGATCCTTTCCTTTCTGAGCTTATGTGCATGTTTGGTTGTGCAGGGGAGGGGGGAGCAGGACTGTTAGAAAAGAGGCATTTGTATTCTCCTGACGGAACAGAAAGGAAAATGCTCTCTGCAAACAAACTGGACAAAACCTCTAAATTCCATCCTACTCAGCTTTCACTGCTTCAATCTACATGTTGTTAATGTTTTGTGTTATTTTATCAGACATTTCTTGTTCCACTGCCTGCTAAAACCCCAATATTACTTTCCACTGATGCTAAATTTGTTCGGAGTTGTTAAACGTTTTCTACTCTTTATCAGTTTGGCCTGATTTTGATCCTGTGCAGAATGTCCAGTGTCTGTGAGGAGCCTCTTCCCCAGTGAGAATGAATAGCACTCTCTCCACCCCCCTGCTGCGCCCTCGCACCGTGAGCCAGCCATTAACATTTGAAAACGGTCAGCGGGGAGACAGACTACATTGTGTTTGTTTCAGCCAGAGAGGGACAAGAGAGCGAGCAAGAGAGACTATGTAACATCAGGGACAATGCATATAATCATTTCCATGTTTGACCTTTGGCGGAAATAATTCACACACCCCCTACTTCCCTTGAGGAATGTCAACTATTCTGTAGGGTGAGCCACTGTTGGTCTGGTTCAAGTCTGTGGAATTAGCCTAGTGTTGAATTTGTAGACCAATGTGTCTGCAGGTTTGTAAGTGATGACGTTTGGTATTTTTGCATCTGCGTTTCTCCATTATGCTGAAAACATTAGACAAATTGATTTGGAATTGGTAATTGGATGATCAGACATTTTTTTAGGTATGTGAGACTTTGCGGTTTTTCAAAGCCAATTTAAAAATAACCCTTGGATAGGACTTCATCAGAATGGTGTCATTACCAGACTAACCGTAAACACGTCTAGCTGTCTTATTTTGTCTCACTGACTGAAAAAGCCCCGAACTCTCAAATAATGAACTCTCAGAGCAAAGCACATTTTCCATTGCTGTTTTCAGAATCTCTGAAGTGTTAAAACAGACAATCTGTCTTTCCAATGAGCAGAACATCTTTCTTTTATCTCAGCTAGACTTCATGTTTCAAAGGGAGAGGATGGCAGCTTCGCTTGTTTGTCCTTTGCATCTGTGACATCTTTGCGTAGCGTGAAATCGAGAGGACACTGGAGTGAATCTCCATCTCATTGACTATTCCTATATGTAAAACCATTCAATGTGGCCCCGCAGAGATACCATGATACATATTTCACATCTTGGCAAATGCCCTCTGGAGGGATTAGCGATCGTCTCCAAGGATTTATTATCATGGTCGCATGTATCCTTGTTTTGCATCGATGCCAAGTTGGAAGTGATCCACATGGTCTATACTTGGTGGCTGGGGCCTCATAAATACCATCCACACTGGTGTTGTTTTGTGTTGCGGACACGTTGACTTCTGAGGTCAGAGGTCGGTGTTTACAAATACATAAAGCAGCCTGAACTTGCAGGAATTCAGCAATGTTGATGCTTTCTGCTATGAGCCTTCACTTTGTAAGCGTTTCACTTCCTGCTGCTTCACATCATCCACATAGTGACTTGGCAGAAGGTGTCAAGCACCATTGCACAATATGTTTCCCCCAGCAGCCCTTTCAGTTCAACTAGTCTGATTTGAACTTTGAGAGAACATCTCCAGTGTATCTTTCCCGTCTAATTATAGGTCATACTTGGCGTTCAGCTGCAGAGTGGTGGAGGCTAAGATGTAAAACGATGAGGTTTGATATGCTGCAGGCTAAGAAGAAGTGGGACTGACGCATATCAGGTTACTGTGTAGTTCAGAAAAAAATACAAGGGGATTTGATTAATGGACAGGGTGACGAGAACAACACTCATTTTACCAGAGAAGTTACTCAGATCACGTCAGCGGTGGCTGATGATGCAGTTGCTTCTCATACAAGTTAATGTGTAATCCAACAAAACAAAGTCCACAGAAGAGTAGAAATATTGCATCTGACAGGAACGAAAGTAGAATAATTTCAAAGTGGACTTATAATATACAATAGTTAAGTAAGAAAACCTTTACTTAAGAAGTAAAAAAACATTTGCTTAAGAAGTGTAAAGTACACAATAACCCAAATAACTTCTCAAATCTAATCCAGTCCTCCTTCATCTGTATGTGATGTAACCATCTCAGTTGTCAACTCTAACTTAACAGACTGATAAGTGAACCAGCAACAACAACAACAACAAGGACTTTTATGTGGTTTGTATAATCTCTACATGCACTTGTCTCAACTTGGCTCCTGCTTCTCTGTTTGGACCTGCAGTGCACTATAAGCACAATAAGCCTCAGTGATGCACTATATTATAGCAGTTTTTACCCACCCAGTTAAAGAAAACAAGCCCAAGTGTGTGGAAACCGCCCAGTGTGCCAACACCTCCTGCAAGCACTTCACAATGTACCACTGCTAATGCATCAAAATGTGGAAGAAGTTCCTGAACCATCTGGTGTCAACGGACCTTAATAAAAAATGACCATACATTAAATTTACTGTGACAGGAAAAGCAGACGATTTTAGTATTTACATTAAAGTCGGGTTATATTTGCCTTGTTGAAAGTGGTCAGGGTTGATTTTGGCTAAAATGTTCATGCCTATGTTTTGTCTGACAAGCAGTAACTGACACGGTTTTCTGTCACACACATTCACTGACTAAACAAATATCCGTCAAAGTGAGAAGCTGTGAGCATCAGTGGTTTGTCACAGCACGCAGTGCGGTTAGACGCAACATGGCACATCATATCCTGTTGAACACGTCGTTGCCATGCTGTTGCTGTCGCTCTTTTCAGGGTGTGGAGATTTTTCTTTGCAGAGGCGCAGCTCGTGAATCACAAATGACAGAGGGGAAGGTAGTGGGTGTCGTATTTACACTGACCATACAATAGTCTGTCTGTGTAGTGCTGCAGAAAGAAAGGAGGCTCTTCTATCGGTTTGGATGAGCTTGGCGTCTTGGCATTTGGGGTTGAACGATAGTAGAATATGCATAATTAAGCAAAGATTAGTCATGAAGCAAGAGAGTAATAAACAGTGATTTAGTTTTCATCTGTGGACGTGATACAAATCCGAAATAAGCTGGTGATAGATTACAGCTCCAGCTCCGTCCAAGCCTTTTTGCAACCGAGTATTGATTTCAAGCTTGCATAAGGTGTCAGCCAGTCACTGTGGAGGAGCACTGATTTAGATCATGCTTCTCTGCAACAGTGGCTTGAAGATGACCGCTCCAAATTTGTGACATGGACTTTTTTCCACAAGATGGTTTTGCAGAAGGAGAGGAGGTGACATTTCCCTGTGCCTGCTGTGTAATTATGTTAATACACGGCCACTGGCAGGGCTTATAAAGAGGCTGTAATCAGAGGGTCAGCCTTCCTGAATAGTGTCCAAATGAAGAAATTACCATGTACTCTGTGCTCTGAACCACTTCCCATGAGGCTTTTCCATCCAGAACCCTTTACACGGCCCATTTATTTGAACCAGCTCTCACCCGCAGCAACCCGCACTCCGAGGAACGGATCGTAAAAGTCATCAGGTCCTCATTATCGTCATTACTATAATTATTTTCTATATTTAACCATGTGAAATGAGGCCGAATGAGTGCGTATGAACCACCCCAGGACACGTGGAACAGTGGTACGGCCCTAATTTTACGTCGGCCCCGCTGCTGTGGTGTTCTCGCCGCCGGAGCGTACCACTGTTCCAGGAGCAGGTGGTTTGGCTTGAAAACATCCTCGTCTCTTTAAGAGTAGAACTGCCCTGCTGTAGAAACACATCACATAACACGTTCTGTGATGTGGTTGCATTTGCCTACAGTAGCAGGGGAATGCGAATATCTGGGAGGTAGAAATAGTGGTGGCATAACCACCATCACTATTATTGTTACTGTTAGACTGATGTGTAGCCAGACAAGCAGAGACATTCAGCTTTTACTGAGAGCAAAGGTGGAGCCCTTCTCAGGTGACGCAGTTACATAAGGGCTGGTCAGCACTGTTTGCGTTCAGGCAAGACAATGAGACGAAGAGAACTTGAAGACAAGATACGGGTACAAATCTGAACAATAATGTCAAAAACATACAACTCTGAGAGTTTAGATAGTAGCAGCAAACATAATAGATAGATTTCATTATTATATGCAATATTTCCTGTGTTGTTTATTTTTTCTCCATCAACGGGTGAGTGTCATTTCTCAGGAGAAACACGGTCCAGACCACAGAGTTACTGGTTTCAGACAGGCTCACACTCATCTGTGGGCGCTGCAGAAGGGTCCCTCCCTCCCTGACTGCCGGCGGCCCACTGACAAATGGCAAACATGTGTGTTTATGGGAGGATCAATGGCGAGTGATGGAGTCACCATGTTGTGACTAACCAATGTTTACGCCAGAGATCTGACGCCCGGTTTAATAGTCAGTTTCACCTGCTCCGATTACAGTGGCAGCAAACTGAAACAAACAAAAACACAAGGACAGGAGCTGAGTCTTCCCCCTGTGCATCACTTCAAAAGGAGCAGCAGGCTGCTGTTAGCCATTAGCGCTAACAACCTGTTTGTTCAGCATGATTACAGGTGCCGTTTAGTGTTTCACGTGACGCCGAACACATACTCTGCTTCATCTGTGACTTATTCTACACAGATTGAAATGCAACATTTATTATTGTTTGTGTGTTTAGTGGCAAACCACAGAAACTAAAGCGTGGAAATGTGCTTGTGCTCCTTTAAGTCACAGCAGAGGGGACTGTGTCTCATGCAGTTTGTGCTAGGGCTGAGACTAAGCTTTGTTACAGTGTTCTTTCAAGATAAGGAAGTAGTCATCTCAGCCATCTGCAAGGATTGGTAGCAACATTGAAACTAGTGTGGAATTTCAAGTCTAATATTAACCTTGTGATTTGTTGACATGGTGGTTTCATCCCTATTAACTGGCCTCCCACGGACATTTTGAATTACATAGTTCTCCCTTTCCAGCACTACCTGATACATAGTAGTTAAGCGATAACTTGAACTGAGGTAATAAAAACCCATAAATGATCTAAGGAATGCTAAAGACATGGCATGAACTTGCAATCTGGCAACTGGTTACTCTTAAGTAATTTGAGTATGTATATTAGTAAGCCTTGTAAACAAACTGAATTATTAGCATTATTAGTTAATAAATGGTGGATGGTATTTATTTATTTATTTATTTTCCTCCCCCCAATATCTAATTAGAGCTGTGGCAGTAATCAGTATTTTGTTTATGCATGGATTCATCTTCAAGGTCGGTCAATTATTGGAGGGAACAAACACCCACCGCCACCGGGCAACGCTCACTTCTGGGGTCACGCTCATATCTGCTGCAGGCGGGATCGTGATAGTGGGGCTCTGCGGTGGTGATGACAGTGCATTTACAACAGCCCAGGAGAACAGGCCTCCAGTGCAAGATAAAGATGTTAACAAGAGAGAGTTTCACATGGGAACTGTGTGTATCACAGTGAGTAGGAAAGAGGAAGGCCAGTGAAGGTTCATGTAAGCTTCAAACCTGTAGTGACCACAGTGAGCTTCCTGGTTCCTACTTTTCACTTTACAGTGATTCACAGAAGAGAAAAAATACTACAAACCGAAGTGATAATGATGTTTAACTGACGTGAATGTCCTTGACCTAATTTCTGACTTGGGTTTTTACAGCATGATTTATGGAGCATGAAGGCTGTTGTGTGACGAGGTAAAGCTGTGTTAGCATCAAACTGCTAAGAAGTGAATTCATGCTCGGTAAACTTCATCCCCTGGTAAATAAAAACTATAGGAGAAAGGCTGAAGCATTTACTGGGACAATTAGACCTAAATGCCTCTTTATACACAGATGTAGCACATGGGGGCTTTTCCTATCTTAGAAATCTGTGGGTTTCAGTGATTATCCCTCAACCCTCATTGGCCGTATGGATAACTGTGCCCCCGAGCAGGACACAAGCGAAGAAAATCCCATCAAGTTCAGGTTTGGTTTGAAAGACATCTGGTGTGGAGCTGCAGGCTAATGGCAGTCCTGCATGGTAATTCTACCCTATAATATGTCTATACCATGACCCAGATAAAGAGATTATGGGTCAATGAGCCTTCTAATAGCATTATCCAAACAATCCTAAGTTATACTATGGTGAGCTCTCACTTAAATCCTTAAGGCTTCCTTCCTAAAGCCTCCTATAAAAGTGCTAAAGTATTTCTGCTAAACAAACCTGACGAAGAATATAACTTTTTGTTTGTGTATTTTCTTTCTGCAGAACCTGATGGCCAAAGCGTTGTATGACAATGTGCCGGAGTCTCCTGAGGAGCTGGCTTTCCGTAAAGGGGACATCCTGACAGTCATTGAGCAGAACACGGGCGGCCTGGAGGGCTGGTGGCTTTGCTCCCTGCATGGACGCCAAGGCATCGCCCCTGGCAACCGTCTGAAGCTGCTGATCGGGCCCATGTTCGATGCCCAGTCGCCAGTCGCAAGCGCTGCTGCTGCCCAGTCTTCCCCTCAGAGCTATCAGCAGAAGGCTGGCTCTGGTGCGCAGGGGCTCTACCAGGTGCCCCCGTCCCTCCAGAGTCCACAGCAACAGAGTCAACAGAGCATCTACCAAGTTCCTCCAGGACAGGACATCTACCAAGTCCCGCCGAGGAGTACACTAGCTGCCGAAAACACACTGAGCAAGGTGAGAAACTGCATTTCCTGCTGCAACTTAAAGACAATGTTTGGTCAAACTGTTGACCATGATGAGCCTGTAGAATAGATACACAAGCTGAAAGTCTTTAAGACGGTTTATTATTCACAGCAAAATTAACAAGATGCTAAAAGCCAAGTTTCTAGTTCTAAACATCTGGACAAAGAATCAAAACACAGCATCATATGGTGGGTGTGTCCTGCAAGGTGACATTTACGCATTCACACCACAAGCTGCGTTCCTGCCCTTGGGCCATCATTCATATTAGTCTGATTAGGAAGCAGCAAAGCTGGAGGGTCTGCAGTGTGAAATGTGGACAGGGTGTGCCGGGCCTGGCGCTGACCACAGAGCGGGGAGTGTTTTTGTGCCGGGCTCCCATTTGGCTTAACATGCGCGTTGGCACACTGTGCAGCAGAGCCTAAGTCTAAGCCACAGAGGGACAGAATATGGGAATAACTTTGTGGAAAACCAAACGGCACAAAGCTGCTTTTTGAATTTCAGTGGAGCCCAGCTGCATGAGAGTAGTTTTTCTGTATTTACATGGGTTTCTGACAAACCCACTGCACTTTGAATGGTGATTACAATAAGTACAATGCTTGTGACTATATGTCCATTATCTATATTGGTTCTTCATCACAAACTACAACACAGAAGGATGACAAGCATCATTAGACTCAATAAAAAACACTACACAAACACAACAAATTAACCAAACCTACATTTCTGCCGATAGAGGTTCAAAATAAAAGACGATGGAGAAGAAAAATTAGGGCCAAAGATGGAATAAACACAAGTCGCAAACAAAACACTGAGCTACTTACTGACATTCACAGCTGCTGACAAAGCTTATTTATTGTATTAACGAACCTCCAGATGACATTAGCAAGGCAAGTGATGTATCACTAATACGTGTTTCTTCTTCATTTCTCAGCAAACCTAATTTAAACATGCAGGTTGTTAACAAGAACGAGCCCTGAGTGACACTTCTTTTAAAAAAATGAAGTAATTGACAGGTGTGTGCTACAACATGAAGGGACATTTCCCAGCTTATTCAACTGTTGAGCCAGTTCTAGCTCTTCAGACCAGATCGTCCCTCCAGGAGACAGAGCGTAATTATATCCTGAATGAGCTTGTGATATCGTGATACTCCGTCATTGCACAAAAGAGCTAAGGTGTGCATTTTGCTAGGTAAATAGGCAGCAGGTGCTGGGAGCTTAGTGGACTTAATGTGATTCAATGCACAGGAGTGGTTGTGATAAAGTCAGAGCCAGGGGGCTAAGAGGAAAGACCTGTCAATCAACCCGCACCCACACAGCAGCCTTGTCAACCAACTCTGCTTTTCCACAACTGGGCTTCAAGGCTTAGATATGGGGAGTGGTATTAAAAAAGGCTTTGGTGATAATGTGGAAAATGAAATGTGCCTTTTAATGAGAGTTTCTCCTTGAGCTGCAATCATGCAATTGGAGAGATTAAAATAATTCTGTTTAAGTTTCCCTCCAAGCTATGGTTATGAAAGGGGTGAGATCTTCATCAGTGTGTTGCACTCACGCTTCTGTGTGCATCCATGTGTTGACGAACCGAGTCCAGACAAGGCTCTGTTGTTTTCCTGTGACGTCCGAGTGTTGGACAGACGCACAATCGATCTCAGTGACCACCGTCTGCTCTGATCCAGCCAAACAGCATCTGTAGTCAACACACAACAAGACATCGTCAAGAAAGCTAGTTTTATATCTTAAAAATGGAACTACATATTTGAAGCATTGTTTATACATTGTCAACATTAGGCAACTGATACATGGGGATATTTTTTCCATAAAACACAGTATAAACTCAGTGTCTCTCAGCATTTATGGTTAACCTTAACAAAATCAAGCAACTGTTGGCCGCAAAGCAGTCTCTCATTTCTGAAGTTCATTTAGAAAAATAAAATGGGGACAATAATCGTTATCCTCTATCCTCCCAGTGGAAGCAAGACAGCTGAAAACATTTAGGAAATAAAACATGGTATGTTGGAGAAGAGTTGGAGAGCTACTTATTAAATTTTGAAAACTATAATAATGGAGTTTTGTTCCAAATTCCAACCACGTAATTGCAAAGTATTTGCAATTTGTTGTATCTGCTCCGCTATAGCAGCTGGCTAAGGCTCAACATTGGAGCCATTCCTCTGGCAAAACTATTTATTAGAGCTAAAATAAATCAAACTGATGCACATAATGTAATTCTAATTTAAAAAGGGTCCTCCCTTTCAAAATATCAAACTAAGTCTTGTTAACTACTGTTTCTTTTTAATAATGACAAGCTGTGCGCAAAACCAATTCAATTTAAACAAGTGCAAATGTGAGTATGGACGAATGGAGGCTTCCAAGCATCGTCCTGTACATCTAACTCGCGCACGTCTGTACGCTGCACATACTCCCCGGTTTGCATGACAACCCTGCACAGTAAATCCAGATTGGTGATTTTCCCTTCATGTGGTGCCGGGCTCTGGTACATGAAGGCTCTCTGAGGTTTGGCGCTTTGCTCCTCTGGCTGGTCGGTTTGATGCCGTGGCCTTGTCCTTGGGTGACCCTCTGGGGAGCCCAGCAGCTTCCCTCCACCTCCTTCAAGGCCTCCGAGCCGGGGCAGAGCCACACAAAGAGTCTCCTCACATGGAGGCCCTCGGCGTAGCCTTGCGCCGGCTTTTATCGTTCTGCTCTTCATGGCTGGCTTTTCATCTCAGCCCGCTGCGAGAAGACTCCCCTCCTTCTTCCTCGTCTCTGAAAGGTGTGTCTGTTTCGCTATGTCGTTCCCGCTTCCCCCTCTGACTCAGGCGCTGAGGTCATGCTGTTCAAAGATAGGCTGGGTTGAGAGTTCAAAGATCCCCACCAGGATTCTTATCTACTCCTACCAGACGGCCTTTTCATTCCTCACTTCCTGCTTTCATGAAGTCAGCTCCTTGTATGGGCATTTCCTCCGTTGACTGTGTCATACCCATAGATCCAATCTGCTCATTGGTGCCATAAAGAGCTGTGGGTGCAACAAAAGGATTAATAAACTACCACCCAGCTCGAGGAAGTGCTCTGATGAGTGTTGCCTGGCTTTGTGGGCGTGCCGTCCACCTTGGTGAAGCAGCCATGTTGTGCACAATGAATAGCTTGTTTGTTTGCCTTGGCCATATTTTCTCTGCCTAATCATGCTTAGCCCACAGCACAGATAAGTGCGTTATTTCTTCCTGAAGCGGGTCAGTTCCTTCAGACGCTTGTCTGCGTGCCATTGTCACCCTCGTGATAAATCACTGACCCATGCGATCCGACAGGGAGGGCAAGATCATAAATCAGTTGTGTCCAAAAGCAATCAGCCCTGCAGCCTGCATACGAGAGGACTTTCTCCCCTTGAACACTGGGAGCAAAGAATTTGATAAAAGAGCAAAGGAAGGATGAGACAAGACAGGAAATACTTTGTTGAAAGTTAATGTTTAAAGCCCGGCTACAGTAGTAGTGGCTTGAAATAAGATATTTTACTGAGGAGAGGTCTGAGATCCCTTATGCTTTCATCTGATGCCCAATATCTTTATTTGACCACCAGTTGATGATATTCCCATCCACATCAGCAGCAATCTTTCATTTTGGGGAATGTTTGAAGGATTACTATGTTGTTCAAGATTATTTTCTCATCTGAACATTGCGCAAGCTGATCAGAGCGCTTCGGAAGCCCTCTGCCTGACACCATTCCAATGTCAGATTAGCGAGCAGTTCCAGAAACAACAATCTGACATTTATACTCAATTTCATGGATTTTTCTGTAGTTCCCCTTTGATGTTTTTAAATTACTTTTGACATTCACAGCGAATATCTCCCCTGTTTTTACAGTACTGGGTATTTAAGCTTGAGATTTCGCGGCAGCCCTCACCCTTTCTCTCTGTTAATTCATTCGAGGCGTTTGCCTTTTTTTCCTTCAGGGTTGTCCTGTGATATTGTTTTCGGAGAACATTTCTTCTCTTCAAATATTCATGCCGCCGGATTAGGAATCTGCTTTTGATCAGAGGGGATGAACGTTGATCCTTATTAGCGCTAAAGGCGGTGTGTTCCCCTTTAATGCCCCTCATTAGGCCTGCTGTCTGTTTGGGTTTAGCCACTTGGACACGCTACTGTACCAAGACGTCGGAAGGCCCCACAGGATTCAAGACTTAATTAGACACATTAATTAGTTTGGATCCTTAATAGGCTGGTGGCGAAGGGCAACGTTATCGAGCCAGTCTGTGGAGCGAAGAAACAACCTGCAATATCGAAAGACAAGTACAACTGTGATTCAGCAGAGCAGGAAAAAGGCAGGTTATTACAGAGCAGAAACACACCCTATATTTAGGAGGTAACGTAATAAACAAAATATCACTGTTAACCAACATATGACTGATTGCATGTTTAGTTTAGTGCAGCTGGTGGTTCGGATTTCATTTCATTTTCCCTCCTCTGCCTTGGGTGACCCTTATTAAATGTGAACCTACAGGGCTGTGCTGACAGAGCTAAAGGTGGAACCAGGTGCAGATTGACTGTCAGCGTTCAGGTGGAGGGATAAATACTAAGGAGATGGATGGATGCAATTCAATAGCAGTTGCCACATCGCTGGCAGTGTCGTTGTCATCATGTTTTGTAACCTGAGGTCTGGTGAAAAGCCTCATTAGTGCTGCTGCTTCGTGTCAGCGGACCATTAGCAGGCGGAAGTTTTGTGCTCGTATAGGTGCCTGATGAAAAGGTGTGAACAATGTTTTCCTGTGAAAGCTTGCCTTAGACATACAGGTAACCTGTGAACCATGCTTTTGAAGAGTAATAGACATAAAATTCAATATCATTCACGAAACACTCACCATATTGAAGAAAATATCAGGAAAATCCACCTCAGGCCAGCGAAATGCTCAGCATGACATGGAAACGATCCACCGACAGAATCTGGATAACTTGCGGGACAATAACATAACGTCTCCTCGTGTTGATGTGATGTTTCCAGCACAACAAGCTGCCCATCAGTTAAGTCTATAATAAACTTGTGAGGTAGTTGTGGGCATTGCTCTATGACGACTCCTCTTAAAGGACTGATGTAAAGCTGAAAAGCCCCACCTAAGGCTGCCAGGATGCTAACTAAACACAGCATTGCTGAAAGAGCCATGAGTCACTGGCCACAGTGTGTAGGAGCGCTAAGAAAGCATCTACTTGGCTCCTCAGGGCACTAGTTTTAACCCGATCGCTCCTCAACGACTCACTTTGCTCTACCTCCTCCATGAAGGAATCCTCGGTGCCTGTCACCTGAGTGCAAACAAATGTTTGCTCAGTCGTCTCAGCTCTTCATGATGTCATCGCTCTTAAAAGAGCTGCCACCGCCACCCTGCGAGCGCCAGCCTCATTGGACGTGGTAAATATTTACCCTCCGTCCAATTATAGCAGCGCCAAGCGGCCGTGGAGCAACAGCCTGCTGGGTAAACAGAGGGTGGAGATGGGAAATAAATGAGCAGTGTGCATCTGGCAGAGGCTGAGAGGCGGCGCTGACGGTAAACGCTGCTCCAAGCGCCGACCGACATGCACCTGTGGAAAAGGTCACCGGGGTCTTTGACAGACGCCTCCCTGCCATCTGTGCGCGGGAGCCGAGTCCAGACGTCGCCTTATCGCCGGCACGCAGGCCCGACCCACAGGGACAGCAGGAGGCGGAGGTGACCTTTTCCAGAGCGTCGCGTAGTTGGTGAGCGGCCGGCTCGCCGTCTGCTGCGTCTGGGCTCACGCTCAGAGACTGCAACAGCCTTTATGAAAATCAAACCTTTTCCACAAACGGCGAAAACAAAATTACTTTTAAAGCCAACGCTTCTATGCAGGGCAACTTTTAGGTTTTAACGAAGCGCATGAACAACGCATGAGGAGCCAACGACAGCTTTTCTATTTATTCCTCTGCTGTTCTATTTCAGAGCGAGGGGATGACGTGTTTAAAGCCCTCGGTGTGTGTTTCAGCTCTGACCCCACAGGCCCCGTTGGGATGATGTATGCGTGAACAGGAATGCCAACAATGGACACCTTAAATCACCGCTGGCTTGTTCAGATGGGACTTATGAGAACCATATGCACTACCGTTCGTCAGACTCCAGCACCGATGAATGACATTCCTTTCCATACTAGGCGCCTTTTCCCTTTCTCTACCACCGACACCCGTTTTTCATAAATCTCTAACAAACCCTTTCCCCTTGTACCTCAGAAACATTAATCCCACTGATTTGGCTGCGAGTTCCGCTCGTGCTCCGATAAACGTCCCCACAGCACGACAGGACAGAATTAGGATATTAAGTCGGCTACGCAGCGACTGGATACCGGAGCTGGAGTCTTATACGTCCCTCGGGACCTCCTCCTCTGCCAGGAAGCCATGCGTATGGTTCCTATTTTCGAGCCCCGTTAATGAACCCTGCTCGTCCCAGTGTGCCGACAGCGGAGCACGGGGGCAGCGGAGGAGTGCGGGGCTCATGGAAGGACATTCCCAGCATTCCTGCGTCTGTCTGAAGCAGCGAGGAGGTCTGCGGCGCTGCTTTAGGGGGATGCCAGAGAGGGGGGATGGAAACGCTGGGATTAGGAGGTGTGGAGGGACTGATTAGCACTGACGGGAAAAGGAGGAGAGAAAATGTGATCAGAGAAATTAACTGGGCAAAAAAGTCGCAGGCGTAAACGAAGCCAGAAGAACGGGTTTGGGGGTTTGTGTTGTTTTTTTTAACCGAGCAGTAATCACATCATTACTACGAAGCTCGTCTGCACCACAGTGTAAAATATTTTAGAGGTGTACTAAATCCTACAGTTTAACAGTGTTGTTCATCAAGACCAACGAGCCAATGATTACTTCACCAGGTTCGGAGATTTACTGGATTTAAAATCTCTTTCCTTCCAGCACTACGGACAAATTCCCAACCAAATACTATTTTAGCCATAAAACAATCTTTCGTGACAAGGATGCGTTTTAAGTTTCTTACTTTTCACAAAGACGCTCTGTTTAAGTTTTGCTCATTTTATTGCTCAAGTGAACGACTTTTACTTTAGCTTTTATTTAGTTTTATGAAGTATTGTGGTGTCTTTTTCCAGTAGAGCCCTTGGTTGAAATATTTATAGTCAAAAAGAGGATCTGAATGAATGCAAAACGGGCCCTAATTATACATTTACAGCTTTGCTGTGCTTCTGTCAGCTTCAGACTTCATTAAATCCACTTTATGACAATTCAGCAGTTGCCTACTTTCATTCTTAGTGTTGTAGCTCTAGGACAGCCTGTTGTTGATGTCTCACCAGAGCCACCCTCCTGCAGCACCAGGTTCAGTTTGATTTCCTGGGTTCTGCATAAATATCCTGAGACGAGGAGGATGTTGGACGCATCTGCCTGCGCTGTAATCACTTACTATATCTGGGTCATTTGAGGACTGGGAACAGGAAACCGACAAAAACAGCTGCAGAGAGCCAGCACACATGTACAGCAGACTGAGCTGGGTGGCAGGGGGAGCGACTGTGATTCTCAGCATTTGCCTTGAGCGCTGCCGTTCTCCAGCAGTTGTGATTGACTGCTTCTCCCTCCCTCCCTCGACAGGTGGTGACCCCAACCAGAGTGGGACAGTCCTACACCTACAGCCCAGGTCAGCACAACCAACAGGACCTGTATGATGTCCCACCCAGCAGATCACAGGGGGTACGTATCACAGAAATCTCATTTGATGAGTGCTATGGATTTATTCTGATAAAAATAAAATGATTATTATGTAATAATTCTGTGTAAACTGTTTCCAGGTTTATGATATTCCACCTGGTCAGATGTTCTCGGGTCAGCATGGCAGCGCCAGAAACCAGGGAGTCTACGACGTTCCCCCATCTCAGGCGGACCTCAGGACACAAGGCGTTTACGACATACCTCCCTCTTCACAAGGCGTAAGAGAAAATATCAATAACCAGTCCACAGTGACCACAATGAAAGGGCACATGATTCATACACAGTCAAATAAAGCTGAATTAAGGAAGCGGTAGCCGCTTATGTCCGGAGAAGGTTATTTCATGTTTATTGATACAGTTCCTAGTATTTCTCTTAATTGTCTGTAATAAATGAATAATACTTCGAATGTCATATTTATGACATGCTTGTGGCGGCACTAAATGAAAGCTTTGCCTGCCAGGGGAGTTTAACCAAAACGCTGCGAGTAGCTTTCTGTGTCTGAACTCTCCAGTAGGGAGCGAGCAGTCGAGGACATAACGCTCCTTTTTCCAGAACCTCTAAGATTTCACCAGACCCAACCGGGCAGAGAGCCATCAGTTTGTTTGCAATAACCTGAACTATGCTGGGACCTGTTATTTGCGTCACTCCTAATTACAGCTTGGCCAGACCCGTCTCGCTGTAAAGAGTGCATTTTAAGGCTGATGGAAATCACTTACAGCCCACCATTTCATTCGCGCCAGCGCTTTCCCATCATGCACCGTGCCGTCCGCTCAGGACACACACTGTGCGCTGCTCCGCCAGCGGGAGAATACAGCTTTGTTCACTCTGATGAGACAGGAACTCAGGCTGCAAGTTTCATATCTACACAAACCATAAGTTGTTTCACTTCCTCATTTTCTAATTAGCAAACATGACAAAGACAACCAGAGAATCTGGATGGTAGAAGTAATAAGCTTTATGTATAGGCTCTCAGAACATAGTTTGTTCTTTAAGTGATATTTTAGGTTCTAGGAACTATTCTGTGTTATTTGAACACATCTGACTGCGTGCACCATGTTTTGTAGTTCGTGAAACACATTGTCCAAAGCATTCATACTCCATTTGAAGCAACAGCTGATTGTGCTGCATGGTTGTGAGTCACACTGGACATTAACCCGAAGGCTGTCGTCACTTGCAGGTCTACTCGGTGCCTCCCTGCAGGACCAACGCCGCCCTTCAGGAGGGGAACTACGACTTCCCGCAGCCACTCAAACACAAACAGGAAGGCATCTACGACGTGCCACCACCTGCCCTCAGCAAACCCACACAGAGCCCCCAGTCGCATTACGACTTCCCCCCCAGTGCGGAGCCTCCTGCCCATCACAATCACACAAATACCAATGGCAATGAAGGCATTTATGACGTGCCTCCGCCCGCCCTTCATTCAGGGGCGGGGTCTCACAGGGACATTTATGACATCCCCCGAGGCATGCAGCCCCCCCAGCACAGACCTTTGCCCGCAGACAAAGACGGAAGCAAAGGCATCTATGACATGCCGGCTCAGGACGTTCGATCGGTAGCGGACGTGACGGATGGGGTGAACCGCCTGTCCTTCTCCAGCACCGGCAGCACACGCAGTAGCATGTCCACCTCCTCGTCCTCCACAGGTTCCAGCTCCGAAGGCCGACTCGCTCTGGACGTGGACGCTGCTGTGCAGAGGTTGTACCGCCTGCAGCAGGGACTGGAGGCCTCCGTCGGGGCTCTGCATTCAATGGCAGCATCCCCTCACTGGAGGACTTTTCCCTTCATGGAGCGCCATGCTAACGATGTCCGCATGGTGCTGGACCGTGTCCGGGCCGCGCTGGGGGACTTCCTTGTGTTCGGCAGGGGCGCTGCAGCCAACGCCACGTGTCTTTCCGACTCCAGCCTACACAGCAAGATGAGACGGCAGCTGGGGCGCCTGGAGGACTCGCAGCAGATCCTGCTGCAGATCTACCAAGTCCTGGAGAGCTGCAGCTGGGCGCTCAACACCCTGGCCGCCTCCGGAAAGCACCACAACAAGAGCGACGACCTGGACCGCTTCGTCATGGTCTCCAGGACGGTCCCCGACGATGCCAAGCAGCTGGCGTCCACGATAGGCAGCAACGCTGAGCTGCTGTTCAGGCGGACGCACATGGACGGGTCTTTCTCTATTGGGAGTACACCCGATGAGAACATGAGCCACCCGCTCACGTCCCCCTCCTCAGATAACGACAACTACGGGGGCCAAACCAAGCCCTTCCCTGTGCCCTCCAGCCAAGACAAGGACAACATGAACAACAGCGAGAAGTGTGTGAAAAGCTGGATGGAAGACTACGATTACGTGCATCTACAGGTAAATCCTGCGTTCTGTGCACGAGTTGTGATTGATCTGATTTCTTGAGCGCCTCAGTGGGGAATGATTGGGTTCTGTACAGTATATGCAGGACGTATATGTAACATATGTTAATTTGTTTTCCTACCTTTCTGGTCCACAGGGCAAAGAGGATTTTGAACGTCAGCAGAAAGAGCTGTTGGAGAAAGAAAACATCATCAAGCAGAACCAGGTCCAGCTGGGTCAGGAGCAGGTGAGTCGGCTTTTTACAGTCTCACACACTCATCAGCGTGCAAGAGCCCAAAATGGACATTATAATAATAAAAGCTATTGTTTATTACTCAGTCCAAATGAAAAACCAATGAAGCCTTTCATTTTTTATAACCAAGATGCCAGACACCAGCTAATATTTTAAGATATTTTTATGCTCAAATAGTCGTCCAATAGTTGCGGTTTGACTCCAGTTGTGCTCTGTCTCACTCCAAAGGCCCGCATTTAATCTCACATGTAATTTCACGCACGCCGAGCTCCAAATCAAGGTCATGAATAATGAAAGTCTCCGCCCGTGTCCCTCGCAGATCAATCAGTTCAAGAAGCTGGAGCAGGAAGTGAGCAAACCCGTGGAGAACGACATGACGCAGTGGGTGTCGCACCAGCAGCCGGCCTCCCCCCCGGACACGTCCCCCGCCCCGTCCCCCTCCACGCGCGCGTGCGCCCGGGACCGCCAGCTGCTCGCCTTCTACTCGGAGCAGTGCGAGCAGCACTTCGTCACGCTGCTCAGCGCCGTGGACGCCTTCTTCGCCTGCGTCGGCGCCGGACAGCCCCCGCGCATCTTCGTGGCCCACAGCAAGTTCGTGATCCTCAGCGCCCACAAGCTGGTGTTCATCGGGGACACGCTGTCCCGGCAGGCGGCGGCCCCGGAGGTGGCCAACCGCGTGATGAACGCCAGCAACGTGCTGTGCGACCTGCTGAAAACGGTGGTGGGCGCCACGAAAGCCGCCGCCCTCAACTACCCCAACACGGCCGCCGTCCAGGAGATGGTGGACCGGGTCACGGACCTGTCACATCACGCACAGCAGTTCAAAGAACACTTACTGCAAATGGCCAACTTGTGATTTCGAACCTCGGCCCCGTCGTGTATTTCACCACAGCCTCCACGTGTACATTAATCTACCTTAAATATATATATTTACAGTACATATGTATATTGCTCTGCTCTTACAGCCTGTTTGGATGTTGTAAATAGTCTGTTCTGTAAATATTTGCTCTATTTTTGTGTCGACTGTTTTATATTGTGTATGAATATATGTGTAGAAGCAGCGTTTGTGTCGATTACGTGGACATTTTTCATAACATTCCCGTTGCATATTATTAAGCACCTTCCCGCGTTCTGATTTTCAAGCGTAGCGTTGTGCTCATGTGTCCTACTGCTCGATGTGACAGTAAATATCTCTCAGTCATGTTAACGCCAATGTTTGTGGAGACCCCCACAAAGTAAAGGATTGTCCTTAACTCTGAATGTGTCTGAGTTTATTTACTGATTTTCACAAGGTGAGATTCTTTTTGCACGCTTTTAACCATATCCTACACTATAGTCTTCATTTTGTCCCTGTTTTTAGTAAATGGTCCACTTGTCTATAGCGCGTTCAAGCCCCCTTAGGGATCCGAAGGGCTTTACACTGGCTTCTCATTCACCCATGCTCTCTCACATTCACACACTGATGCCTAGTAGATGTCTCTTTCTTTTTTCAATTTAGTTTTGTTTTCACATCTTCTCCAACACCTACGAGGCTGTGATGTGAGTTGTTAGTACTAGAAGCTCCCAGTATTCACACGGTGCACACAGCATTTGTACGCACTGTACTTTTAAGCACACGTCAAAGCCTTTGTCCCATCATTTCACTTCAGTCTTTTAAAAATGTAATTAAGGAGCGGAGCAGATGGAGCTGAAAGGATTTCACACTAAGCTGCAGGATGAGGTGCATGTGCCAAAAAAGGCTTCACGTTTGCTTGCAGCACATGAGATATGACACCCGGTGAATAACGACGGGCGGGAGACTGAGGAAACGCTGCGACACGTGTTCTTCGGACCGTGAGAAATGTTTGTCAGTGACCCTCGGCTGCAACACGTTCTCTATGCTTCACAGTGCATTGACGTGAGAACACGTACAGAACGAATGGGACGTCTGAGGCCTGTTAGACTGGACAATAAGCAGCTGCAGGACACGACGAACAGACTGAATGCGTTTGTTCACCTGCTCCTCTGTCCCCCATTTCATTTTAATCGGAGTGAAATATGGTGTCTCCCCATAGACAGAGGGGAAATTATGAGGATGCGATGCCCTGAACCAGTGAATCTTCCCCTTCAGCTCCCAAATCACACTCTTATTTAAAGTGCTTGGAGCTCTCCCACTGGCGATCTACCCGTTTTTATCATTCACCGCGTCCCTCCGTGCTCTCGCCTGGGAGATGAGAAGCGCAGGAATCTGGAGGGGAATGGCTTTTCAGAAGGACTTCAATATTTCCAGACAGACACAGTAAATCAGGAGCTGCAGCCCCGCCTTTCACGTCTGTCTCGGACATATTCTCTGTCCCACAAAGGCACAAAGCAGAAACGAATGGAGTCGAGGGAAGGGAGGTTTAAGTTCTTAGAGGGGCTGCAGTGAGTTTCCTTGAAAATCATTTTAACACGTCTCCAGCTACGCAGATAACCACGAGGGCGATACATGCTAACGGTAACATGCTAACAAGCTCATGTGCACGTTAAATGTGCAAAAAGCAGGTTACGCTAGCGCCACTGGACCCGTGACTGGGTTTCACCTGCCACTGGGTTAACTGGCAGAAACACGCTAACTCCAGTTCGAGCTACGCTGCGTCACTATAATCAACTAAAAAGCTAAGCTGCACGGTAACACACCGCAGCTCGGCTAGTTAGCATGCTAACACCAACGGTACAGCTTAAGCTAAGAGGCTAAGCCCCCACGCGATGAACTTCAAACACTGTTCACATTTTATGACTCGCAAAACAAATGTCTTTACATAAACTAATTTAGCTAAAAAACACCCAGTTCACAAGATCATAAGGTCAAATATTAGCTTCTTTTCTTACCTGTGGAACCACATCCTGTTGTGGACGCAGGTGCTGAAGTTAAATAAAAGGCAACTCAAAAAGATTATAAAAAAAAGAACAAATAGGAAACATATAGACGTGTATGTCGTAGGTTTGGCGCTAATAAATAGAATATTTGAAATACAATATTTAAATATTATTTACATCATTAAAATCATTTAAATGTTGTTTGTGGGCCATAGTAATAGCATCTCTGGGAACCTCGTGGCTCTAAATCTGAGAACAAGGAAAATTGTGGCTGGTGTTATTGCTTGAGACCTGGGGAGGGTTTCAAAGAATCAATGAGTTATTTTAGACCTGGCAGCTCTAATACGTGCACCCAGACGAGAACACACAGTCCTGGACCTGACAGCATCAGACGCTTCAGTTTGTGTCTGTCGCCAGGGGCAGCGAGCCCAACATCTTCTAAACGGCCTCCTCTGGTTCACCGCAGTCGCACAAATACGCAAGGTGCTGCGGAGACGGAGGAGAGCTGAATCTGCACTTCCTTCAATCCCCGGAGCGCTCCGTCTCCGCGTCCCTGATGAGATACTGTCTAGTCGAGCAGAGAGAGAAGCAAACAGGTGTCCGGCTGCTGAAATGGAAACGCGCAGTGATATACAATGGAAATGTCAGCTGCTCGACTGTCTGCAGAGCAAACGGAGGCTCATCCAACACCTTAATGTGCAATGCATACGTGCTGCAACAACTCAACACAGAGCAACTGCACAGACGTATATATATAGAGTCAGAGGGGCACTGGAGAGTCTATGTCATTTCTCTGGCTTACCACAACCATTTCCTGTAAAGTATTTGCAGTCTCTGAAATTACAGCTTTGCAGCTCAGCAGGGCCTCCTTTTCGGAAAAAGGCCTCAGCTGCACAAGAAATGCACTCAGCCAGATCTGAGGGAGAGGTGGCATCATTAGCGCGGATACGACGACGAATGAAGGTTCGCCTCAAAGTTAATTTACTCTAATGGTGGTTTCTTAATTTTCTTCATCTGTTTCCAGTGAATGGCGGATTCAGGATATTCCAGACGAATGAATTCTCCAATTTTGAGTCATGCCACAGTGGAATGACTCTATTACTGTGCTCAAAATACTTAACTTAAAACTTATTTATATTTAATGACATTTAATTATGCTCTTGCAGTGATGGCTCATGCACCGAACTCTTTTACCTGTTATGTCAACCAGAACCAGTAGGTCAGGGAGATTCTGGACCAGATCCTCTGCGATAGTGACTGGTTTTATTCCCTTACAGGAAGTGTTGAAGTTATAGAGCTCAGGCACAAGGCACAGAATGACCACAAAGAGACTTGAAATTAGTGCAAAGAGACTCAAAAGAACCAAGCTGACAAAAAAACAAGGGACACAAAGACCAAAAACTAGAAGCAGAACAACCTAAAAAAACACAAAATGAATACAAAGAAACAAAGACCTCAGACATGAAATCTCCATAAAGAGACGGAACCAATTGGGATGACCAATTGGGAGGACAAATTCATGCAACACAATGAGATCACAAATGAACCACAATGAGACAACATCAACAAAAAAAGACACAAAACAATCATAAGGACTTAAAGGCATTTTTAAAAAGGCATTCAATGATCAAATATAAATACAAAGACATGTAAAACTATTGCAAATTGACAAAAAACAATTAAAAAAACACACAAAATATGCAGAAAAATGTAGACAGTAAAACTACAAAGATGTGAGGAGCCACCAAGAAGAGATGCACAGTAATCACATGGACACACAAAAGGATGAAGGGGAAATAATTATAGCACAAACTTACTACAAAGACCCAGAGAGCAACTACAGACAGACTAAACGAGGCACAACAGAGCTGCAACTGCCAGAGTTGCAAAGATGACACAGAAAAGGCACAAACATGACTACAAAAGAAAAGAGACCAAACTAAGACAGGAAACACTAAAGCAGAACTGGAGTGGTCCATCAAACGTGACTATTGATAGCGCCTCGGTGAAAGTCCTGTGTTTAGCTTCCTTCTAACCCTGAGTTCCTGCTGCTGTTTTTGGCTCTCGGTATGAAGTTGTAGCTGCAGATGCAGGCTCAGTTTATGCTGCAGTCATGACTGAAATGCTAATTTGAGTTGTAAAAGCGCTGACTGGCACAGAAAAGGCTCTAAAGCCACAAACGCAGGAAATTCAATACATGTGAACTTTGAAAGGATCAGTAGTGTATTGAACCTCCTGCCTCTGCCTTCAAATACTAAACATTTTAAAACAATTTTCTTTATAGCTCAGTTTATTCCAGAATGAAGTGAAATGTTTCCATATGTATTGTTGCATTTGTGGCTGCTTTGCTGGAGCGAACTGAGTCGACGCATCCTTACAGCAGATCAGGAATATAATAGAGGTCCTGGGGCTGCAATTGATTAAGTCATTGCAGAGACGAAACGGTCTTTTAAACTTAGACAGGCTCCATGTAGAATACACTTACAGTAGATGGATCCACTGCACTGAGGTGTGGGACAGTGATTTATGGAAGTCATTTGAAGTCAACCATCAGAGCAAACTGAAAGACTGGTTAGCGGAGCACAGTGGAGCCGGGACAGGCTTTCTTATTATAGGGTGCATTTTACCTTCTACTTTGTCTCTTTATCCCAAAACAGCTGCAAATTTATTCAATTTTTCCATATTTCATTAGTTAGTAGTTAAATACCATCTTAAAACGTTTCATCCCCTCTCACCTAAAAACAAACATGTACCTACAGTAAACATGGCCACACAGTTGTTAATTATCGTCCACCACTGATAATTAATAAGTCATTAAGGAACACACTGAAAATTGTAAACGACCTTGTGTTGGAGATTTTTTTGAAGGTCATACTGCCACCTAGTGGTTAAACTGTAGAATGAGCAGTGGAGCTTCAATAGAACATTTTCCTAAACAGCAAGCCCACGTAAATAATAAACAGATGACGTTTCACCAAGATCCAACATCTCCAGAAAAGGAAAACACAAACACACAACTGTGACATGTTTATTTGAAGCAATCGCTCCACTGAAGAAAAACACTGCTGATAAAAAAAAAGGTGCAACAGTTACATGAGTTGTACCTGGAAGGACGCGACATCACCGATTACAGACTAGGACCTGATCAGCTTCGAGCTGCCCTTTCATGGCAGTCAAACTACAGTTGCCTGTACAAAAGGAGGCCATGTAACAAAGAGTAGATGCCATTTCAACAGGCACTGATACAGGTGAGATCGCGAGGATGGGGGAGGGCAGGTTTCCTGCAGCAGGGAGTCTCCTTCATTGCTCCAACACTGGAGCTTTGTCATGTGTATTAGCTGCTTGTGAACACTTACAGATGTTTTCTTGAAACGTTTCTCCTGACTCTTCAAGTATAAATCTATAAAAGGGTAAAGGAGAAGTTGGAGGAAAAAAGGTTTTACACAGTTGGAATGAAGCCCTTGTCATTTATCATATTTCTTCACTGGGCTTTATCCACTAGATGATTTTCCACCTCGGGTGAAACTACAAAATGGCAGCTTGAATATTCCTTTCATTGCACTTTGTTTTTCAAGAGAATCAAGTTGTCAGTTTATCTGTTGTTCTTTCTAAAATGATGTAGAGCAGCTCATTTAAAACAGCTCGTGTTTTCCTGCTAAAAAAAAAAAATACATGATTGAAACATGTAGACAAGAGAATTAACACCTTTTTTCCCCCACAGAGGTGGCAGGAAGCAGCTGAGCCACTCATGAGCTGCCTGTCACTTGAGCAGGATAACCATACACACAAAAAGGCCTGACTCGTGTGCAGTGAGTCTGGACATGAACATATGACAAGTAGTAATGGACAATAATTTACATGAATGGCTTTTCCCTTTGAAACCAGAAGACCTGCATCCTGGTCAGTTTAAAGTGTCCAGTTGAAGAGGAGGGCTGACTAAAGGGTGTCCACAAGGTCCTGGCGTAGTGTAGGGCACATGTCAGTGAGAAATACCTCGAGTGATCATACGTGATGTTTCAAAGATGACAAGCAGTCGCGGTGAGACAGATTCTACGTGAGGGATACACAGTGGCTGCCTGAATGTCTACAAAGTGCCGTCGGGCGTCGCAAATCTTTGGCGTGCAGTTTTGGGCCGATTTCGTGTTGGGACATTAGCTGTACGTTCACTCTTGGTGTCGGACGGTTGAGCTTCAGCCTGAGGGGTTCCAGCATCCCCAACAAGTTCACGCAGGAACTTGAATTTGGACAGGAATAGCTGCCACACTACATACCAACCTGAAGGGTAAGGAAGAGAAATATTGTATTTACTCTGAAGACACTTCAAATATATAATGATAGAAGGACAAATTTGAACATAAGGTGTGTTTTCATTGTAACAGAATGTGTGTACACTGTTAAATTGCTTAGTTGACTTAAGGATATTAGTGTTTCATTTACCACTGCAGGACTAGCCAATAAAAGCAACTACAAATATAATCTAGGTAATAAATCAATAATGTATATGATGGCCTTTTGTGCAGGTAGGCTGCCCAGCCAGTTCAGAGAGAGAGAGAGAGAGAGAGAGAGAGAGAACAAACTGTCACAATATAAACTCTGAACCTAATGCTAGAGGTTAAGATGAGACTTTCTGAAGAGGCCTCATATCAGTAACAAAAAGCAGCCACAGCTGACATCTGATTCACTTTCCTCTTCTGCACGTGATAAAAATAGAAACTCTCTACTGTAATCGAAACTTCCCGGTCACCAAGACTTTGACCCAATCGAATCACTTATAAAAGTGCTGTTCGACATTTTTGATGAAGACTTTGACGACATTTCTTCCTGAGAGCTCTAGTGAATGTTAGCCGTGTCCCAGCCTCGTGTCGTGGCCTTAGCCTTCGGTGAGTTGCCCAGACCCGCTGACTTCGTCGTCACAGAACATATTAGGCTGTAAACCCGTTATGCAAGTAAGTTTTGGGTGATAATTTATGAAACTTACCAAACAGCATGAAAAGCAGCGCGCAGACAAGTGTGGCCACAATGACCAGCAGTGTGAGCCCGACACTTTGCCACATCTTAGCCGGACCCCTGGAGGCAAACACAGCATTAAGGAGAAAGGCGGGTGTGTACGTTTCTACTTCCCACCACACAACAGTTTGCAGAGACCCGGAGCGACTACAAAAATAGAAACAAACAGCAGCGCCTCGCAAAGTAGCGGCGTGTTGCTAACCTGCAGGCTAGCTGGCTAGCTAGCTAATTAACGGAGCCGCAGTGGTTTCGGAATCGGTCTCCAAACAGCGCGAGGACTGGAGCATTAGCGATCGACAGCTGGTCTCCGGGGGGTAAAGTCCTTCTGCTGTGAGCTACATAACTGCAACATGTATGTGCCAGCTCCGCTGCAGCAGACCGAACAGTACAGTTACTGGGTCAAAACAACAGCGTCATGAAGTCACTCTCAACTGCGCCTGCGCAGGAAGAACGGACTCCTGGGTAATGTAGTTTATGTCAAACGTTAACTTTTTTTATAGTTTTATTGAACCCGTCATCATCATTTTCAGGCATATTTATTATCATTACCAGCAGGGGCGCAAGAGGTAAAGGGGAGTGAAACATTTAAATGCTGCTTTGTCAAAAGTTTTACTGTAGTTCTTAATTACTAAAATACTCTCTTTTGTAAATGTTAATAACTCACACGTGCAAGTGTAGCCCAGGAATGCCCCTTTAACCAGAAACTCAATCTCCTTCCTAAAACTTGAAATGCAGTGTGTCTACTTCTACTTCTACTTAATGCGGGTTCTGATTGATTTATATTGAAAATCATGAATTAAAGCAACATTCCATTTTTTGGGTCCACCAGGTGGAGTCATTATTAAACATTTGCATCCTATTTCCTCTCTACGGTGAAATTCTTTACTTTTCTAGAGCAACTTAGGACGTTCATACCATATATTTTCATTGTCAAAAGTGCAGTGCAGATTTAGGTGCAGTGCAGTGAAAATAGGAAGCTCTGTGTGATATGATATGATGTAATTGATTTACATGTGTTCCAGTACTGGAGCTGAAAGTTTCTGTCTGTTTCCAAACAGGGAGAAACCTTTAAACCAACGGTTTGTTTGTGTGTGTGTGTGTGTGTGTGTGTGTGTGTGTGTGTAATGTAGAAACAACAGGTCATGTCTGGACCGATCCTTTCTTTATATTTGTATTTGCATATTGTGCTGAGGCACAGACAGAACATGAGTCACCTGTAATGGCATTTTAAACAGAGTGAGGTGAAGTGTGTAGTGCAGGTATGTGAGCCCAGCCCAGGGCCCTAGGGAATGTTCCTCTGGCTTCAGATTCTGTTATACCAATAATGTAATTTGGTTTATTTGTTTATTAGCAGTCTACAACTGCTATATAGATAAAATAACAGTGGAGAATCATCACCCACATCTGCAGCTTCACCTGTTCCATATCTGAAAGTACCACAGAACGTGTCGTTTCACGGGGATAACTGTGCAGACTGTGCATGTCTCCACGTGTCTTAATGTCACGTATTTTTAGCTTCCAAGTTATTAAACCTATATCTGCAAAGATTTTGTATGTACATTGAGCACTTTGGCAAACCTGAGCTCTGTTGGTACATGTGGCTTTGGATTGGTGACAAGAGGTCAAAATGCCTCTATCCCTATTCACCATTAAACACGGTGGTGGGATCATGGAAAAAGAAGTTTACATTGACTATGATAGGAGTTAAAGGTTAATGTGCTTGTTTATTTGCTAATACAATGCTAACAACTTTGACATTATCATATTTATTGTTTTTTAAGCAAGTAAAGTAAAAACAATTCTAAAAATTCTATGGAAAAGTTGGGTTTGACTACATAAAGGGGTATGAAATATTTATTTGTAACTCCATCCTTATATCTTTGCCAAAATGCTAAAGTTAGCAAACCAACAAGAACATTTCCTGGATCAGTATTTTATGAGACTACAGCTCCGCCCATCATTTGCATTGAGTGTGTATTAATTTGTATTTGATGAAAATCATTTTGCACCAGAAGTGGGGAAGTACAACAGGAGCACATGATTGGAAAACCGTTTCCACGAATGAGTCATTAAACTTTACACTCAATGTCAGGTGTCATTTTGTTTTTTGTCTGCATCTGAAGCAAACACACGCCAATTTAACCTAATCCAATATTTATTTTCTTCTTTTGTTTATTTCAGCTGTGACTTTAAAATAATTTAAATGATTTTTTTCTGTTTTCCCATGTAGTTTGTATCTGATGACCAAAATCGAATAATAATCTGATTCTCCTTGAAAACTATCTAATTTGGGGAGAACAGCCAAACCATCGCTTTTTTGTAGGTTATTCCTTTGTACAGATAATAAAAGTGCTTCAATTCGGCTGCAGAAGCAACATTGTGGTTTTGTGTTGGGGAACAAGTTTTAATGTGACTCATGATGTTGGTTTTAACCTGCAGCTCCTGTGACCTGTGAGTACGTGTTCTAGGCAGCGTTGCATGTTTTGCATACAGACTTTTTTGCTTTTTACATAAGGATACTCAATGTAAACTATAATATAATATATACACACACACACACACAAACACACTTAAGAGAGGCATCTGAACATTACTTTATATTATCTCTATTGACTTTAATTTAACTATAATTAGCACAATTCCCACTGACATTTTTTTAATCTTGCTTTCAATGATTTAAATTTTGTCATGTCACTTGTCATAAATACCATAAAAAAAGCTTACAGCAAGTAACTGCTGCAGCAGGTTAATAATACAAAAAACTGAATAAACACAGAAACGGGATAATAAAACCTTTGATTACAAATGAGTAACAAAGTGATCATTAGAAAATGTTTTGCACTAATGTGAGCACGGCTGCAAACGTATGTTTTCATGGAAAACTAGCATGCTGCAGCCGTGTGCAGTGCCAATATGACACCAACTACACATTGTTTTATCGCTGGTCTATGAAGAAATCCAGGAAAACACCATCACTAACATAAGCTCAGTCAACAACTCCTCATAAAAAAGATCACTTGTCTTCGACTTTAGCAGAAAATCTGCGTGGCGTCCCTTTTAATTCCAGGAAGTGGCATTTAAGTCCACAGTCATTTTTAGATATTAAAATAAAGATACAATTTGTATCAACAACATGCAGCCTCTTATTCTGTCCGGTGAGAGACAACTCCAAAGCGTCAGGGGTGGATACCACAATACAGGAAACACAAACTCATGTTTATCACCGCTTCGACGGCCTCTTCAGCCTTTCCACAGAAAGACGTGATTTCAGGCTTCACCTCAGCGAGCGGTTCTGACTCTGCAGCATCAGAATCTCAGCAACGAGTATTTGAGGATCCAGCGTCTGGGGCGACATGTTCATTGCCGCGTCGACTAGCGGGGCGCTGAAGATGGCGAGGAGCTTCTTCCGGATGACCTCTCTCTCCTTGGCGCTGGGATCGCCCTCCGCTGGCAGGCTGCGGACCGTCCGGGCCGGCGCCCCGGGCTGAGCGGACCAGTAGTGCTGCGGGTGGTGCTGGGCAGAGGCCGAGCAGCTGTACGGGGGCAGGCTGGGCGTGTATGCGCCGTAGCTGGCACAGTGATGGGGGCTGTAGGGAGCCATGTGGGCGGCGTAGCTGCTAGCTGCAGCGCCGTGCGGCTGGAGGTCCGCTGGGGGCCGCCGGCTGGGGCAGCAGCTGCACGGGGCACTTCTAGGAGCACAGTGCTGGTGCCTCGCACTGTGGTTCTGCTGGCAGCCGCCGTAGGAGGGAGCCTCCGCTGGCTGACTGTCTATGGAGCCTAAGCCAGAGTCCAGCTGCTCCTGGGAGCCGTAGTCCGAGGTCGGCTGCTGGCTCTTCTCCTTTCTAGACGCTGCTCTCCTGCTGGAGCGGTGGTTGGCCTTCACCTGGACCACGGGCTCGTTCCTGTGATCTGGGCTGCCCTCCTGCCTTAGCGTCAGCTTCTTTGCCATGTCCTCCACCTGCGACAGGCTCTGTCCAGGCACCGGACTAGACCGGGCCGAGGGCTGTTTGTGAGCTGTGGACGGGTGCTTGGCGTTCCCCCGGGGCTCGTCTGCAGAGGAGTGGGGCTGTTTGGCTCGCTCAGGGTGGAGAAACTTACATTTGCTCCCATATGTACATTTCTTCGCTGAAAGCAGAAAACAGGACATTTAGACAAGTGTAATAACTTAATATTTGTCTTCTTCATTTCTTTTGAACCAAAGTAACAGACAAATGTTTCGACAAAAGGCAGATTTTCCCACCATAGGGACACGGCTGTTTCTTGGGCGTTTTCGGGAACCGTCGTAGGAAGTTCTCCAGGGTGGGTCCATGGCGCCCCAGAGGATCATCAGGAGGCATGAACCTGCGTCAGGGTAAAATCCAAGCATTAGGCCCGAAGAGGAACCTTCCAGCATCAGGTTCCAGCGACGGAACACGAGGACTCACTTGTTGTTGACGAAGGAGAACATGAGCAGCCTCTCCTCGATGAAGCGCTTCCACTCCGGCTTCTCTCCCTGCAGGTCCCGGTACATGTCGTTGGACACGACGACGCCGTCTGACTCGTAGCCCAGCTTCACGATGAAGCAGTCGTCGTTGCACACGACCCGCTTGCCGGCGACGCGGCGCGACGGCGTGAACACCAGGATCTTCCTCCTCTCCAGGTCGCGGAGAATGTGCTGATCTGTGAACCACACGTGGCACACTGCATTCAGCCTTCGGTGAACGCTGAGCCTGTGAAAGCTGTGAGTCTCAGCGGTGGAACATCTGTCTGCAGCTGGAAGCACGGTGTAAATCAATGATTCTAGCTGCCTGCGGTAAATCATACACACACAAACACGTCATGAGCACTTATCAGGAGCCCTAGCTGCATTTTCATTTGGGTATTTCCCAGCAACATCCTGCAGCCAGACCTGGAAATAATCAGCAGTTATCAGTTTATCTCCACAAAGCGAGCGCGGTGCTTCCAGATCTAGGCCACGACGCAGAAACAGCCTCTTCACTCACTGCTCGGCGTCACGAACCAAAGGAAAAACCCTGTGCACCGTTAAGACGGCTCCTTAGAACACTGGTGAAACTTGCTTACTTAGTATTTCAAAATGTGAAGCCTACGTAGGGTAATTCCCCCACAGAGAAGCATTTCTCAAACCGGGTCCTGCTCATTCTGTCTCATCAAAGTCAAAACAAAAGGACAAACAATTTCAGCCCTGACTGTGATTAATAAAGAAACGGAGCTTGACAGCGCTGCAGTTCCACCTCAGCCTGAACAATGAGGCCAGTGTCGGCGCTGCCAGGTGGAGGAGGAAGTGCGTGAATCCCCCTGGTCCTACCTGTGATGGGCACGTCCGGCCGGGGCTGCTCCTTCCTCCACGACGGAACAAACACCGTCACCTCCGTGTGGCCTCGATCCAGGAAGAAGTTCACGGCCAACTGAATTCCCAGACACGAGAAAACTTCCTTGTTGCCGTGGCTGGATAGAGAAGGAAGAGTCTGTTAGAGGCTCCAGCATGGAACACATGGGCTCCTTTATTTATTATCCTTCAGACCCGGAAACTCTCATGTTCCTTCAAGAAATTATTCATTATCACCCACTTAACATGAAATCTGTACCCGGAGCCAACCGTGATTTCATATCGTCTTTCCCCATGAAAGATGATCTGACTGATGATATAATGACACGAATGTCCATGTGTGTTCATATTAACCAAGCTCAGCTGTGATAATAGAAAAGGTCATCAGAGAATGAGGAAAGAAGATACTGCAGAGGCGAGCCGTGCGTTGAAAAGCCGCCAGGCCTGTTCCCGCTGAAATTAAATCTTTTCTCTATAAGCGAGAATGTTCTTCAAGGAAATGTGTACGTACAAGCTCTGATTTGCATATTTGAGCAGCTTCGGTGCAGCGTGTCCGTGCGGGTGCGTCTCGGCTTCGCACGCGGCGTTCCCACCTCGCTCAGTCCCGCACGCGGAGGGTACGGGAAGCGGCCGTAGCCCGGCGTCGACGCCTGACCGACCGAACCGGAACCCAGAACGAACGAGCAAGAGCCTAAACACCTGAAGGCACCACAGACGTGGCGTCATGAGGTCGAGTCTGAGGCTCGAACATGGACGACGGCGACACAGAGCGATTAATGGGAACCGTCGTTAACCTGATCCTGTTCCCACGTGGTAGAAAATGGGTCACACCGTGTCCTGCGATCAGCTCAGATGGGTTTTAAATCATTTTTCAATTCACTTTCACTAAATGATTCATCTCAAACACAACGACGAGCAACATGTCAAAGCAACTGGAAAACTGGCCTTTGTTCCAACTGAACAATCTATGGAGCTGCTAGAGGACAGATTACGATCTTAAAATAACAAAAGAGACGGAATGAGGAGAAATAAAACACAGCTTTGCCTAAACAAACACAACGTGTCTCAACCTGATAGAATATGTGTACAAAGCGTACCCGGTCCTCATGAGGCAGCAAATTACTGCTGACACATGTCAGCAGTAAAAGAGAGCTGTTTTTTATCACTCTTCAAAATCGTTTCCTCGTGACAACGACAAGCGCAACAGACTCTCACACTCATTCCCACCTCATGGCCACGTTGCTGCCGTCGATGACGATGGGCCTGAGCGCATCCTCGTCCTCGTCGCTGTCGCCGTCCCTGCTGCGGGAGCGCGCGGTGACGGGCACCTGCAGCGCGGGACCGCGCGCCTGCAGGTCTCCTCTGGGCACCAGCACCGACACGGTGGCCGCCGCCGCCCCCCCGACCTTCACCAGCTCCCCCAGGAGCTTGTCCGTATCAATGCTGGGGCCAAACTTCCTCTGGACGGCCTGGACCTGCGCCGTGGAGTAGCCCAGCTTGTGGAAGAAGTCCAGCTGCGCCTCCAGGGCCCGGGCGTCCGAGCGCGGCTCAGATTCAGCCGTCAACATGTTCTCACAGGACTCGGGGAACGGTCTTCAGTGTGGAGCGGTGGGAGGTGGGGTCCATGCAGGTGGAGTGAGGCTCAGCTACGACTTTATGACACTGGACGAGGACAAGACAGCGACTTCAGCTCATCTATTCTTCCTCAGTGCATCTCCCTCATGTTCCACCTGTGAGGAAGACCTCAGGTGTTTTAAAAGAAAATACACGTCTTTCAAAAGAGAAGAACAAAACATAAGCTATGGTTAAAACCATCTCCTTCATCTTCTGTTTGTTTAATTATGCATTACACTCTATTTAACACAATCTCTTTAGCTGTGGTGAACATTTTACATTATTTTCTGTGTTGGTTCGGTTTTTCTCTCTTTCACTAACCGCGCCTTTTATTTTGAAGTTCAACGTGATGCAACGCAGAAGCGAAAAACGAAACAATTACACTTCTCTTCTCGCTTTGTGGTCAATCAAAGGACATACAAACTTTAACTTTGTTGCGCGTAAAGTCGCTCCGATAGTTTCCATTTCCTTTCACCTCAAACCATTAAACTCACCTGTGACGAGTCTCTAAAAGTCGCGGACGAGTTGCCAGGTTCGTCCTTCCGCTCGGAGTTTCACGTGAAAAGTGACACAGCTGACGGCGGCGGACGGCGGCGACGATCCGCCGGTACGAGGAAGCTGGGGCGTTTCCTTTTCTTGACAGCGACCAGGCGGCAGGCGAGCGAGCACCGGGCGGGTCACACGCTGCTCTTCCAGTTTGAAGCGTCTGCTGATCTCTACAAGTGATCTGTGTTCATCTGCCGCTGTGTGTCAGGCAGGAAAATCACCGAAACCACTGCAGATTCAGCAAGATCTACGCGATAAACGCGACCGGAATCCAGCGTATTGTCCGCATGTAACAACTAAGTAGCAGCAGCGCGATAGGACGCGCAGGGGCGGATCTACCACGTTTACAATAGGGGCAGGGCTGAAAGACGCCTCGAAAAATGATGAAAATTAATGGCACTTTAAAGATGTGGTTACAGGATAAATTAAACTAAATAAGATAAATGTAAATTAATAAGTATGTGTTTGTTCATTCTCAAAACTCTCAAAACAAGAGACTTTGGGCCAATGTAATGTAAGAAATGCACCAGGATGCCATAAGGTTACATTACTTCACCTTTCAGCTATGATGCAAAAATATCTGCCCCAATAAAAACCAAATGGATTCATGTGAAACGCACATAGAAGTGAAACAGAATGTGTCACAGTCTTTTCATTCTCTGGGTATTTCTAAATGTGAAACCATGATGAATCTGTGAAGTTAATTTCCTTTTATTTTATTTTACACTCTAACGCCCAATATGGACTCTGCAAAGAGGGCGTAAAAAAGTTCCAATTGTTCTGTTTAATTTATTAATGCTGTCAGGACATAATACAATTCCAGGTTTCTGTTACTTGTTGACTAATATCAGAAAAAAAAACTTTTATTTTATTATTACTTTTTTCAGATTATCCTTTGTGACAATTACGTTGCCTCCAGTGTGGTTTTGTCTTGTGTCCTGTTTTCGTAGGTATAAAAGGGATAACAGAAGGATGTGAATCAGAAGAAGATTTCGTAGTAGATGCTTCACTTCTGGTTTTTGAATCCTGGCCAGTTGATGCTGGTGGTGTCGTGGTTGTTGCTTCAGGAGACATTTCTGAATCCACAGCAAGAAAAGGTGCTGTCGTTGACTGAGGCAATTCTGAGTCCTGGTTGGGTGTTGCTGGTTTTAAAGTTGCTATTTCAACTGCTATTTCCAAATCAGGACCAGGGGATGTTTGTAATGAAGTTGCAACGTGCGTGATTTCTGAATCTTGCCAAGCAGATGTCGCTGCAGTTGGTGTATCAGGTGTTATTTTCGATTCAGAAGATGTTGATAACTGAGTCACTAGGTGTGATGTGGTTTCCAAAACCAAACTAGGTGTTTTTGGGTTTGATGAAAATGCTTCTTCTGAGCTGGGTGTTGTAGCTGGTTCTGGTTGAGGTGTAGTCACTGCTTCAGGTGTGGCTGAATCTGACCCAGATGGTTCTGAACCTGAGCTGGGTGTTGTAGCTGGTTCTGGTTCTGGTTGAGGTGTAGTCACTACTTCAGGTGTTGCTGAATCTGACCAAGATGGTTCTGAACCAGAGCTTGGTGTAGTTGCTGGTTCTGGTTGAGGTGTAGCAACTGCTTCAGGAATTGATGAATCTGACCCAGATGGTTCTGAACCTGAGCTGGGTGTTGTAGCTGGTACTGGTTCTGGCTGATGTGTAGTCACTGCTTCAGGTGGTTCTGAATCTGACCCAGGTGGTTCTGAACCTGAGCTGGGTGTTGTACCTGGTTCTGGTTGAGGTGTAGCCCCTACTTCAGGTGTTGCTGAATCTGACCCAGGAGGTGCTGAACCTGAGCTGGGTATGGTTGCTGGTTCTGGTTCTGGTTGAGGTGTAGCCACTGCTTCAGGTGTGGCTGAATCTGACCCAGATGGTTCTGAACCTGAGCTGGGTGTTGTAGCTGGTTCTGGTTGAGGTGTAGTCACTGCTTCAGGTGTTACTAAATCTGACCCAGATGGTTCTGAACCTGAGCTGGGTGTTGTAGCTGGTTCTGGTTGAGGTGTAGTAGCTGCTTCAGGTGTTGCTGAAACTGACCCAGATGTTTCTAACCCTGAGCTTGGTGTAGTTGCTGGTTCTGGTTCTGGTTGAGGTGTAGCCACTGCTTCAGGTGTTGCTGAATCTGACCCAGATGGTTCTGAACCTGAGCTGGGTGTTGTAGCTGGTACTGGTTCTGGTTGATGTGTAGTCACTGCTTCAGGTGGTTCTGAATCTGACCCAGGTGGTTCTGAACCTGAGCTGGGTATGGTTGCTGGTTCTGGTTGAGGTGTAGTCACTGCTTCAGGTGTTACTAAATCTGACACAGGTGGTTCTGAACCTGAGCTGGGTGCTGTAGCTGGTTCTGGTTCTGGTTGATGTGTAGTCACTGCTTCAGGTGGTTCTGAATCTGACCCAGGTGTTGCTGAACCTGAGCTGGGTGTAGTTGCTGGTTCTGGTTCTGGTTGAGGTGTACCCACTGCTTCAGGTGGTTCTGAATCTGACCCAGGTGTTGCTGAACCTGAGCTGGGTGTAGTTGCTGGTTCTGGTTCTGGTTGAGGTGTAGCCACTGCTTCAGGTGTGGCTGAATCTGACTCAGATGGTTCTGAACCAGAGCTGGGTGTTGTAGCTGGTACTGGTTCTGGTTGATGTGTAGTCACTGCTTCAGGTGGTTCTGAATCTGACCCAGGTGGTTCTGAACCTGAGCTGGGTATGGTTGCTGGTTCTGGTTCTGGTTGAGGTGTAGTCACTGCTTCAGGTGTTGCTGAATCTGACCCAGATGGTTCTGAACCTGAGCTTGGTGTAGTTGCTGGTTCTGGTTGAGGTGTAGTCACTGCTTCAGGTGTTACTAAATCTGACACAGATGGTTCTGAACCTGAGCTGGGTGCTGTAGCTGGTTCTGGTTGAGGTGTAGTCACTGCTTCAGGTGTTGCTGAATCTGACCCAGATGGTTCTGAACCTAAGCTGGGTGTTGTAACTGGTTCTGGTTGAGGTGTAGTCACTGCTTCAGGTGTAGCTGAAACTGACCCAGATGGTTCTGAACCTGAGCTGGGTTTTGTAGCTGGTACTGGTTCTGGTTGATGTGTAGTCACTGCTTCAGGTGGTTCTGAACCTGAGCTGGGTATGGTTGCTGGTTCTGGTTCTGGTTCTGGTTGAGGTGTAGTTGCTGCTTCAAGTGTTACTGAATCTGACCCAGATGGTTCTGAACCTGAGCTGGGTGTTGTAGCTGGTTCTGGTTGAGGTGTAGTAGCAGCTTCAGGTGGTTCTGAATCTGACCCAGGTGGTTCTGAACCTGAGCTGGGTATGGTTGCTGGTTCTGGTTCTGGTTGAGGTGTAGTCACTGCTTCAGGTGTAGCTGAATCTGACCCAGATGGTTCTGAACCTGAGCTGGGTGTTGTAGCTGGTTCTGGTTCTGGTTGAGGTGTAGTCACTGCTTCAGGTGTTACTAAATCTGACACAGATGGTTCTGAACCTGAGCTGGGTGCTGTAGCTGGTTCTGGTTCTGGTTGATGTGTAGTCACTGCTTCAGGTGGTTCTGAATCTGACCCAGGTGGTTCTGAACCTGAGCTGGGTATGGTTGCTGGTTCTGGTTCTGGTTGAGGTGTAGTCACTGCTTCAGGTGTAGCTGAATCTGACCCAGATGGTTCTGAACCTGAGCTGGGTGTTGTAGCTGGTTCTGGTTGAGGTGTAGTCACTGCTTCAGGTGTTACTAAATCTGACACAGATGGTTCTGAACCTGAGCTGGGTTTTGTAGCTGGTACTGGTTCTGGTTGATGTGTAGTCACTGCTTCAGGTGGTTCTGAATCTGACCCAGGTGGTTCTGAACCTGAGCTGGGTGTTGTACCTGGTTCTGGTTGAGGTGTAGTCACTGCTTCAGGTGTGGCTGAATCTGACCCAGATGGTTCTGAACCTGAGCTGGGTATGGTTGCTGGTTCTGGTTGAGGTGTAGTTGCTGCTTCAAGTGTTACTGAATCTGACCCAGATGGTTCTGAACCTGAGCTGGGTGTTGTAGCTGGTTCTGGTTGAGGTGTAGTAGCTGCTTCAGGTGTTGCTGAAACTGACCCAGATGTTTCTAACCCTGAGCTTGGTGTAGTTGCTGTAGCTGGTTCTGGTTGAGGTGTAGCAACTGCTTCAGGTGTTGCTGAATCTGACCCAGATGGTTCTGAACCTAAGCTGGGTGTTGTAACTGGTTCTGGTTGAGGTGTAGTCACTGCTTCAGGTGTAGCTGAATCTGACCCAGATGGTTCTGAACCTAAGCTGGGTTTTGTAGCTGGTACTGGTTCTGGTTGCTCTGTAGTCACTGCTTCAGGTGGTTCTGAATCTGACCCAGGAGGTGCTGAACCTGAGCTGGGTATGGTTGCTGGTTCTGGTTCTGGTTGAGGTGTAGTCACTGCTTCAGGTGTTGCTGAATCTGACCCAGATGGTTCTGAACCTGAGCTTGGTGTAGTTGCTGGTTCTGGTTGAGGTGTAGTCACTGCTTCAGGTGTTACTAAATCTGACACAGATGGTTCTGAACCTGAGCTGGGTGCTGTAGCTGGTTCTGGTTCTGGTTGATGTGTAGTCACTGCTTCAGGTGGTTCTGAATCTGACCCGGGTGTTGCTGAACCTGAGCTGGGTGTAGCTGCTGGTTCTGGTTCTGGTTGAGGTGTAGTCACTGCTTCAGGTGTTGCTGAATATGACCCAGATGGTTCTGAACCTGACCTGGGTGTTGTAGCTGGTTCTGGTTCTGGTTGAGGTGTAGTCACTGCTTCAGGTGTTGCTGAATCTGACCCAGATGGTTCTGAACCTAAGCTGGGTGTTGTAACTGGTTCTGGTTGAGGTGTAGTCACTGCTTCAGGTGTAGCTGAATCTGACCCAGATGGTTCTGAACCTAAGCTGGGTTTTGTAGCTGGTACTGGTTCTGGTTGCTCTGTAGTCACTGCTTCAGGTGGTTCTGAATCTGACCCAGGAGGTGCTGAACCTGAGCTGGGTATGGTTGCTGGTTCTGGTTCTGGTTGAGGTGTAGTCACTGCTTCAGGTGTTGCTGAATCTGACCCAGATGGTTCTGAACCTGAGCTTGGTGTAGTTGCTGGTTCTGGTTGAGGTGTAGTCACTGCTTCAGGTGTTACTAAATCTGACACAGATGGTTCTGAACCTGAGCTGGGTGCTGTAGCTGGTTCTGGTTCTGGTTGATGTGTAGTCACTGCTTCAGGTGGTTCTGAATCTGACCCGGGTGTTGCTGAACCTGAGCTGGGTGTAGCTGCTGGTTCTGGTTCTGGTTGAGGTGTAGTCACTGCTTCAGGTGTTGCTGAATATGACCCAGATGGTTCTGAACCTGACCTGGGTGTTGTAGCTGGTTCTGGTTCTGGTTGAGGTGTAGTCACTGCTTCAGGTGTTGCTGAATCTGACCCAGATGGTTCTGAACCTGACCTGGGTGTTGTAGCTGGTTCTGGTTCTGGTTGAGGTGTAGTCACTGCTTCAGGTGTTACTAAATCTGACACAGATGGTTCTGAACCTGAGCTGGGTGCTGTAGCTGGTTCTGGTTCTGGTTGATGTGTAGTCACTGCTTCAGGTGGTTCTGAATCTGACCCAGGTGGTTCTGAACCTGAGCTGGGTATGGTTGCTGGTTCTGGTTCTGGTTGAGGTGTAGTCACTGCTTCAGGTGTAGCTGAATCTGACCCAGATGGTTCTGAACCTGAGCTGGGTGTTGTAGCTGGTTCTGGTTGAGGTGTAGTCACTGCTTCAGGTGTTACTAAATCTGACACAGATGGTTCTGAACCTGAGCTGGGTTTTGTAGCTGGTACTGGTTCTGGTTGATGTGTAGTCACTGCTTCAGGTGGTTCTGAATCTGACCCAGGTAGTTCTGAACCTGAGCTGGGTGTTGTACCTGGTTCTGGTTGAGGTGTAGTCACTGCTTCAGGTGTGGCTGAATCTGACCCAGATGGTTCTGAACCTGAGCTGGGTGTTGTAGCTGGTTCTGGTTGAGGTGTAGTAGCTGCTTCAGGTGTTACTAAATCTGACCCAGATGGTTCTGAACCTAAGCTGGGTGTTGTAACTGGTTCTGGTTGAGGTGTAGTCACTGCTTCAGGTGTAGCTGAATCTGACCCAGATGGTTCTGAACCTAAGCTGGGTTTTGTAGCTGGTACTGGTTCTGGTTGATGTGTAGTCACTGCTTCAGGTGGTTCTGAATCTGACCCAGGTGGTTTTGAACCTGAGCTGGGTGTTGTAGCTGGTTCTGGTTGAGGTGTAGCCACTGCTTCAGGTGTGGCTGAATCTGACCCAGATGGTTCTGAACCTGAGCTGGGTATGGTTGCTGGTTCTGGTTCTGGTTGAGGTGTAGTCACTGCTTCAGGTGTTACTAAATCTGACCCAGAGGGTTCTGAACCTGAGCTGGGTGTTGTAGCTGGTACTGGTTCTGGTTGCTCTGTAGTCACTGCTTCAGGTGGTTCTGAATCTGACCCAGGTGGTTCTGAACCTGAGCTGGGTGCTGTAGCTGGTTCTGGTTCTGGTTGAGGTGTAGTCACTGCTTCAGGTGTTACTAAATCTGACCCAGATGGTTCTGAACCTAAGCTGGGTGTTGTAACTGGTTCTGGTTGAGGTGTTGTCACTACTTCAGGTGTTGTTGAATCTGACCCAGATGGTTCTGAACCTGAGCTGGGTGTTGTAGCTGGTTCTGGTTGAGGTGTAGTCACTGCTTCAGGTGTTACTAAATCTGACCCAGATGGTTCTGAACCTGAGCTGGGTGTAGTTGCTGGTTCTGGTTGAGGTGTAGCAACTGCTTCAGGTGGTTCTGAATCTGACCCAGATGGTTCTGAACCTGAGCTGGGTGTTGTAGCTGGCTCTGGTTCTGGTTGAGGTGTAGCAACTGCTTCAGGTGGTTCTGAATCTGACCCAGATGGTTCTGAACCTGAGCTGGGTATGGTTGCTGGTTCTGGTTCTGGTTGAGGTGTAGTCACTGCTTCAGGTGTTACTAAATCTGACCCAGATGGTTCTGAACCTGAGCTGGGTGTTGTAGCTGGTACTGGTTCTGGTTGCTCTGTAGTCACTGCTTCAGGTGGTTCTGAATCTGACCCAGGTGGTTCTGAACCTGAGCTGGGTGCTGTAGCTGGTTCTGGTTCTGGTTGAGGTGTAGTCACTGCTTCAGGTGTTACTAAATCTGACCCAGATGGTTCTGAACCTAAGCTGGGTGTTGTAACTGGTTCTGGTTGAGGTGTTGTCACTACTTCAGGTGTTGTTGAATCTGACCCAGATGGTTCTGAACCTGAGCTGGGTGTTGTAGCTGGTTCTGGTTGAGGTGTAGTCACTGCTTCAGGTGTTACTAAATCTGACCCAGATGGTTCTGAACCTGAGCTGGGTGTAGTTGCTGGTTCTGGTTGAGGTGTAGCAACTGCTTCAGGTGGTTCTGAATCTGACCCAGATGGTTCTGAACCTGAGCTGGGTGTTGTAGCTGGCTCTGGTTCTGGTTGAGGTGTAGCAACTGCTTCAGGTGGTTCTGAATCTGACCCAGATGGTTCTGAACCTGAGCTGGGTATGGTTGCTGGTTCTGGTTCTGGTTGAGGTGTAGTCACTGCTTCAGGTGTTACTAAATCTGACCCAGAGGGTTCTGAACCTGAGCTGGGTGTTGTAGCTGGTACTGGTTCTGGTTGCTCTGTAGTCACTGCTTCAGGTGGTTCTGAATCTGACCCAGGTGGTTCTGAACCTGAGCTGGGTGCTGTAGCTGGTTCTGGTTCTGGTTGAGGTGTAGTCACTGCTTCAGGTGTTACTAAATCTGACCCAGATGGTTCTGAACCTAAGCTGGGTGTTGTAACTGGTTCTGGTTGAGGTGTTGTCACTACTTCAGGTGTTGTTGAATCTGACCCAGATGGTTCTGAACCTGAGCTGGGTGTTGTAGCTGGTTCTGGTTGAGGTGTAGTCACTGCTTCAGGTGTTACTAAATCTGACCCAGATGGTTCTGAACCTGAGCTGGGTGTAGTTGCTGGTTCTGGTTGAGGTGTTGTCACTACTTCAGGTGTTGTTGAATCTGACCCAGATGGTTCTGAACCTGAGCTGGGTGTAGTTGCTGGTTCTGGTTGAGGTGTAGCAACTGCTTCAGGTGGTTCTGAATCTGACCCAGATGGTTCTGAACCTGAGCTGGGTGTTGTAGCTGGCTCTGGTTCTGGTTGAGGTGTAGCAACTGCTTCAGGTGTTGTTGAATCTGACCCAGATGGTTCTGAACCTGAGCTGGGTGTAGTTGGAGACATTTCTGAATCCACTGCAAGAAAAGATAATGTCGTTGACTGAGTTAATTCTGAGTCCTGGTTGGGTGTTACTGGTTTTAAAGTTGCTAATTCAACTACTATTTCTAAATCAGGACCAGGGGATGGTTCTGAACCTGAGCTGGGTGTTGTAGCTGGTTCTGGTCCTGGTTGAGGTGTAGTTTCTGCTTCAGGTGCTACTGAATCTGACCCAGATGGTTCTGAACCTGAGATGGGTGCTGTAGCTGGTTCTGGTTCTGGTTGATGTGTAGTCACTGCTTCTGGTGGTTCTGAATCTGACCCAGGTGGTTCTGAACCTGAGCTGGGTGTTGTTGCTGGTTCTGGTTCTGGTTGAGGTGTAGTCACTGCTTCAGGTGTTGCTGAATCTGACCCAGATGGTTCTGAACCTGAGCTGGGTGTTGTAGCTGGTGCTGGTTCTGGTTCAGGTGTAGTTGCTGCTTCAGGTGTTACTGAATCTGACCCAGATGGTTCTGAACCTGAGCTTGGTGTAGTTGCTGGTCCTGGTTGAGGTGTAGTTTCTGCTTCAGGTGCTACTGAATCTGACCCAGATGGTTCTGAACCTGAGATGGGTGCTGTAGCTGGCTCTGGTTCTGGTTGAGGTGTAGTGACTGCTTCAGGTGTTGCTGAATCTGACCCAGATGGTTCTGAACCTGAGCTGGGTGTAGTTGCTGGTTCTGGTTCTGGTTGAGGTGTAGCAACTGCTTCAGGTGGTTCTGAATCTGACCCAGATGGTTCTGAACCTGAGCTGGGTTTTGTAGCTGGTACTGGTTCTGGTTGATGTGTAGTCACTGCTTCAGGTGGCTCTGAATCTGACCCAGATGGTTCTGAACCTGAGCTGGGTGTTGTAGCTGGTTCCGGTTCTGGTTGAGGTGCAGTCACTGCTTCTGGCCAGGATGGTGATGGACTTTTTGCTTCACGTATGGGTTCTGGTGGTTCTGAATCTTGCCTGGGCTCTGCACCTGGTGGAGTCACTGCATCATGTGACGTTTTTGAACCCTGGTCTGGTGGTTCTGGTTCAGGTGTGGACGCTGTTCCTGATTTTGGAGGTGAAGGTGCCGGTTCGGGCGGTTTCAGCGACTCTGGACCGGACGGCCTCGTTATCGGACTCACTGTTTCCGACCCACAGTCACAGGGTCCGATGCGGACGATGGTTCCGATGAGCTCGGCGCTGGGGAAGCTGGTGCTGACGACGCCCAGGCAGCCGCGGTTCTGGGAGCCTTCCTGGTGCTGCTCTAGGAAGCGGTACAGCTGCTGGTTGACGATCTGGGCCAGGGTTCTGGGGCTGCGGAACCGCGAGGCCGCGACGTCCGTCACGACCAGCGAACCGCGACACAGACGCGGCTTCAACTGGACGATCTTCATCTCAACCTCCAGGAGTTGGTCCCGTTCTAAGAAGAACGAGTTGCGGGTTTCAATCCCCGCAGCGAACGCTTCACTCTGGACCAGCACGACTTTGCCCCGAACCTGTTTCAGAACCGGCACCGACGGATCCGTCCACATTTTATCCCGGTACCTTCTGAGCACGGCCTTCATCAAGCTTTTAACCCTCTCCTGGTAAAAACCATGCGGTGTCACTTTTAACAGGACCGTCTCACTCCCGTGTTTGCGTAAGAACCCAACAATCGTCTCCAGAACCTCTTCGAGTTCTACGTGTTGCCAGAACATCCAGTGACTGTCCCGGACGTAGACGTGTTCCTCGGCGGGAAACCAGATCCCGGCGTGTACGTCAACGAAGCGCACCCCCACCTCCAGCTGCCGCTCCAAGCTCCAGACCTGGCACACGGCCAGCGGTCCTCCGAACCGCGACAGGCTTTCGTGGGTTCCAGGGACCGTGATGGCGGACAGCACGGTGTCGTTGTCTATGGAACTCATCCAGACCTGGTTGTGGAGCCCTGGATCCACAGATGGGTCGTCACTGAAGCCGTTCCACGAAGGTGAAGAGAAGCTAAGCCTGGAGGAGGAAGCGTGATTTTCACAATAAAACTTAAGACCGTTTTATTGTTTATTTCACAATTAGTACATTTTATTTACAGTTTATCATATAGTTTATATAGTTTATTTATATAGTTATTTTGTTGTCAAACTATTAAAATCAGGCGAAGAGTTTGAAAAACTAAACTAAACTAAAACTAAAGAAACTAAATATATATATAAACAATACGGAATACAGAACGAAAACGTGTCAAGAAATATCCAATAAATATTAAAAACCTAGAGATGAAAGTATGAAACAAAAAAAAGGTGCATCTTCATGACTGATCTAACTGACTGAAAAAAATTAAACTAAATTTAAAAAAAAAATATATATATATTATATATATATAAGCAATAGAACAAAATGTTACAGGAAACATCCAATAAATATTAAAAACTTACAGAGATGAAAATAAAAAACAGAAGAAAAGGTGGATCTTCATGGCTTTGTGTGATCTAAGCTCCAGTGACCGTGTCTCGGGTTCGTCCGCTGCTCTTTTCCAGGTGTGAGGGCATGTTTGTCTCCGCTACGAACGTGGACAAATGAGCGCCTGTCTCCATCGGCGCTGCCGCTGCAGCGGCGACGGGAGCGATACGGCGGCGCTTTGCATGCGGTAATCTTTTACCGGCACGAGACAAAGGCGCGTGGACGTTGTGACAGATAGCAAATACGCGGAGCTGAGATGCGGCTTCAGGGACGCTCATGAGTGAAGGCGCCACGTTTCTATTAAACTGATTATTTATGGGGGGGGTTCTAACTGAATTGGCGCCTTTGATCTAACTCGCGGTTCTTTACTACGACAACGATCCCGTGCATTAATGGAAGGCGGACGACAAACGACCCTTTGGCTCGGTTCCAACCACCGAACCGAGCTCTGCACCCGTTCACCTCCCGCCGCTGGCTGCACCGTGCGCTGACGTCATCCTTATCCCGGCCGGTCAGCTGATCCTCCTGACCACCTGTTGCATCTTAGCGGCGGCTCATCCGTTCAGTCGGTAGAAATGAGCGCGGAGCGCAGCGGCCTGAGGCGCCGGCGTTGGCTTTAGAGCCCCATCATGTCAGCGAGAACTCTGCCCCTGGTCTTCGTCAACCTCGGCGGGGAGATGCTTTACATCCTGGACCAGCGCCTGCGCGCCCCCATCGCGTCCGAGGACACGTCAGACAAAGGTAGAGGCCGATTGGCTCCCAGTCCACTCTCACCCATCGACTCCCCCGTTCCTCCTCACCCACATGACCGCTGTGTTTGTCCCCCCGCAGGCGTGTGGTCCGAAAGGGACCGACGGCGAGGTACCGGCATTCAGGTCTAACGTGCCCCGCGTTCTTCGAGGGCTGTGTTCACGTCTCGTTTCCTGCTTCTAGTTCTGAACGACGTGACCGCGACCCTGTTCGGCCCATCCTTCGTGGACGAGCTTCTCAAGCCGCAGCAGCTCTACTCCCACCGCACGCTGAAGACGGTGCTGACCCGGCTGGCCCACGCCTCCATCATGAGGCTGAACCCGGCCAGCATGGACAGGGTGCGTGCGCGAGGCCCGGTTCCGCCCGTCGGACCCCCCGCGCCCTCACCGTCTCTCTGCTCGTCTCCCCGTAGCTCTACGAGCTGACGACCATGGCCGTCAAGCACCAGGTGCTCCTGTGCCCGCGACCCAAAGACCTGCTGCTCGTCTCCTACAACCACATCGACGCCGTGAGGGACTTCGTGAGGGACTCGCCCGCGGTTCTGAACCAGGTGGACCAGGCCCATCGGAGGATCATTGAGGTACCAGCTGGCAGTGGCATTTATTCCCGGGCTGATTTCAGGTCAGCTCCCTCCTGGTCTCTTCTACCACAGGTGTACTCCTCCATGTCAGAGGGGGAGCTCCAGCTTCTCAGGCAAACGCTGCTCGTATTCTTCCAAGACATGCACGTCCGCGTGAGTCCTCAGACCCATGAGCCCGTCCCAGCGGGACAGCGCGGCGCTGCTCTGATACCTCTGGCTCCGTCTGTTCTCAGGTGTCGCTCTTCCTCAAAAGCAAAATCCAGAATCCCGGAAACGGGCGCTTCGCGCTGCCAACGTCCGGCCCAGTGCCTCATGGGACAGAGGTTCCGGGACTCATCAGGTAGAGTTTACGCCGATACTTCCTGTTGGGTAAATGGAATGGGGGTATGACGGGCTCGGGGTTACCATGGCGACTCCCGCCTCCGCAGGACGTTCGACCGCAGGGGCCGAGAGGTGAGACGGAGCGAGTTCCCGCCTGGAGGAAGTTACAGCCGCCCGGCGGGAGGCGGCTCCTTCGGCCTGCACGGGGCCAGAGGCACCCTGCTGGGCACCAACACGTACGTACGGTGGTACGGTGGAACGCGCTGTCGACGTCCCGGGCGCTCAGACCGCAACGCCGCCACGCGTGTTCTCCTTCTTTTTAAAGGTACGCGGCGAATCGTCCGGAGGAGACGCTCGCGTCCAGGGCCTCCGCGCAGGTACGACGAGCCGATTCGGCGGCTGCGCTGTCCGATCCGGCCTTTGCCTCAGTGTGTTTGTGCTGACGCCGCAGACGGGCGACGCCCCCAACCCGCTGGCCAAGGAGGAGCTCAACCTGCTGGCGCGCCTGATGGGCAGCATGGGGGCCCAGGACGGCGCCGGGGCCGAGGGCGCCTTCCGCATCAGCATGTTCTCCCCCGACGACGAGGAGCAGGAGGCGTGAGTGCATCTTGTGGCGCGAGGTTCGAGTCTCCGTCCCAGAGGTCTGACTTCTGCTCTGTTTGGCAGAGGAACTTCAAAGGAAGCGGAGGCCTTTGAAGTGATAAGTATTCAAGCAACGCAGGTGGGCTGTAGGTGGAGTTCCCATTTACTGAGCATCACTAGAACTAAACAAAATGCACTAATGCTGAAGGCAGCATTTGTTCCTCAGCCAGTTCCTTCCTTGTTCTGTATTTTGCACCGTCAACGTGACATGTTGGTGTTTTGTTCGGCTCAGGACGAACACGTTGCTTCTGAGCTGGCTCAAATCGCTGGGCAGTTTTCAGGAGCAGAGGAACAAGCAGAGAATCCCTGCGGCAACAAAGGAGACGACCTCTTGGCCATGATGGACGACCTCTGACTCATCGCTCCTCGTCTCCTTCCAGAGACTTCCCTTAAACCTGTCGACTATGAGACCGTTTATCCACTCATGTGACCTGTGCTTCCTGTGAAATATCCAGTGTGCAGTAATTTACACCTCCTGGTTTAACACTGAAGTAAATTAAGACATAGTATCTATGCACCGACCGACACACTGTATTTGCATTAGTCTCTTCAGTACGTTGTGTCAATAAAGCATCACTCAGGGAAAATTCACCTCTTGTTAATGTGTTATGTTGCCTGTGTTTATGTGGACTGTAATCTGTCTCATTTAAATAATTAAATGTTGTTCATCCCTCTTCAGCTTCATCCACTTGTAGAAGTTGTTACATTATATCAAGTGATCAGTTTTATGACTGAACTAACGGTTAGTGATGAAGCACGTGAGATCCCTCCTTCCGCCCTCTCTGGACCTGTAGCAGTTTACTTCCTGGACTAACCACTCAACTGATGACACTGTCGTCACTGCGCGTCACTCACACGTCTGGAAAACAAGGACACACTGCTCGCAGGCGTCAGCTCAGCATTCAACACCGTCCTTCCCCAGCAGCTCATTGTCAAACTGGACCATCTGAGGGTGACACCCCCCCACTCACAGAGCCCACCCATCCTGCCCATCGCTTCTTCAGCCTCCTCCCTGACGGCAGGAGGCTGAAGAAGTGAGCCCATAATCTAAAAAAGACACTTAGTCATTGTCTTTATGTCTATTTGTAGATTTTTCGTGTTGAAGTGCCTTTTATATTGTTTATATATTGTTTTCCTGCACTGTACTGACAAGTCTTTGACTCTGTGCAGCTGCATTGCTCGTGTCCGCTCTGCAGGGGGCGCTGTTGTCCCGTGTCGTATACGTTGGTGACGTAACGTAAAACGTCACCACGCAGCTGTTTCTTCTTCGATTACGTTCTTCATGCGGGAAAAACCAAACTGTTGACATGTGGGGGGCGACTTATTCTTCAGCCTGCAGGGAGTTGGTTTTACTTTACGCATAAAACAGGGACGCGGCCGGTGCAGGTGCACGTTACGGACGTGTGAGTAGCCGAGCAGGACGCGCCGTGTAGAGGCCGAGTCGCACTTCATCACGCTGCTAATGCTAACAGCTGCTAACAGCTAAGACCAGTGTTGTCCAATATTATTTACATCCGCTTTCACGAAGCCTCTTAACAACAAATGCTCCATATTGTTTTTAACAGGCGCTTGATTTAATAATTAAACCAAACTGTAGATTTTATTTAACTTGGAGTGTAATATTTTAGGCAGTTTTACCAACGGCGTATTTACATGTTTATGTAGGTGGGGTTCATTACAAATAGGCTGTGTTGTTTGCTACTAGAACCTAATTATTCTAACTTTAGAGAGTGATGTGATTGGTTTCCTTTATGTGGACGCTGCTTGTTCTCTGTTGTAGTTATTGTCTGGGTACCTGTTCATCAAATCCATGGAGTCAGAGGCAGCTGAGTCGTTGCCCTCAGGTTCGAGGCCAGTGGAAGTCTTCAACTCCATTCAGGAGCGTACGATCGCGGAGAACAGCATGGTGGTGCTGCTGCAGAGTCTGCAGGGGGAGGTCACCACGGTGGACCTGAGGAACGAGAGCACGGCGCGAGGACGCGTGCTCAGCGTGGACGCGTACATGAACATACGCCTGGAGGACGTGCTGTACCGCGACTGGCGGGGCCGCCTCAGTCAGCTACAGGACCTGTTCATCACCGGCAGGAACGTGCGCTATGTTCACATCCCTGACCACGTGGACATAATGGGCTCCATGCAGAGCCAGCTGGCCAAGATTCACAGAGTCCGCAACTTCGCCAGTCAAGGAGGAGGCCGGAAAGAGTTTGCCAAGAAAACATGATTCTTTTTTTCATTTGAAATATAAAACTATTCATGAAAAATGTTTTTTTTCTAAACTTAAACCTTCATCTTTCTTTTTGTCTATAATTTAATGTCAGCTTCACAGTTGTACGGTCAGAATTACAACTGATGAAGCTAAAAATCCACTGACTTGTTTCCGTCATTGTTGTGGCATTTTCCTAAAATTAAATGGAACATATTACAATTAACTGTGGGTGTGAGCCACAGTGTCAGTGTGTCTACTCTTAAATAATCCTGACAACGACCACAAAGCCCATCTGTCCGTCTGTCTGTCTATCTGCGTGACCAGCCCAAAGTTAATAACTGCCCATATGCAGGAAAACATTAGTCACAATCGGTGCCAGGAAAAACAAGCAGGCATTTTTCCACAGCGTCCGCCTCACAAACATCTCGGCTGCATGCAGCACCGGGCTGCGATGGGTGGTGGGACCTCCTGCTGAGCAGGATGGGACCGTCCCCCCGTGGAAAGCGAGTGAAAGGAAGAGAGTGTTTCGCTTAGGAACTGCTGTCCCACTGTTTCCTCATGCACAAATACGATTGGGAATTTGAGGAATTTGTGAAGGGGTATGTTATGTTATTCCTGCAGTGTCAGGAAGAGGCCTGATACAACACAGGCCGGGGGCAGCTGCTGGATAGATGGGCGTGGATTCACCAGCTGTATCATTTAAAGTGAATGAAACACTAAATCAAGAGCAATGTGCACGCAGGAATGTCCCCTGGCGGGAGGAGCATTGTTTTTGCTGTGGCCTCCATGTGTTTTTAGGGACATACTTGTCTCCTGGCTGCTCTAAAAACCGACCTTGAGAGCACTTGAATGACAACAGCCCACATAATGACAGCTCAGTGCTTTGCTAAAAACACCAACAAGTGCCACATCAACACTCACTAAACTCAGAATAGCACTTAACGGAGGCTCAAACCGCATAAACAATTCTTTAACAATACGTAAGCGGGCTGGTTTGGTCTGTCAGACTGGCACCACATGCTCTGCGATGGTGCAGTGCAGCTGAGTGCATTCACTCGATTACTGCACGCACAGAGAAATGGAAAATATGTGAAGCATTAGCAGTTAGAGCGATGCACCATTACAACAAATACAGAGGTCACGACCCGATGGCACCTCGGAATTCCAGCGATAAGCCACAAGAAGGTTATGGATGAGACAAAGACAAAAAGCCCAGAGGCAGAGGAGAGGCTGCGTTCGTGATCCAAACCACAGCAGCTCAGCGGTGATGTCTGCTCATTTGGACACGTCAGACACACTGAGTGCGACCACTGAGCCCACGCAGCCGCAGGGTTTGAGCTGAGACCTTCCGTTCTTTGAGGCATGTTCTCCTTGTGTTTCCTCTGTGGCCGAGTAAAGTCTACTTACTAAAACTGAAGCGCTGCACGTTCCAGCACCTGCTGCTCCGCTCCACTGTTTGCTCTATAAACTCAGTCAGCCAGATTAAAACATAGAGCTCAATTAATCCAGCCGGCTCTGCAGCACCGCAGCCCCGTGGCCGTGCCAGCCGACGAGCTATTTCCTGTCCCCACCCTCCCGGCTTAATAGTGAACAGATCTCACTGTGGTGCGCTGAGCAGTGGAGAGATCACCTCCCTCTGGTCAGTAGCGAGGCTCAGAGCTGCTCAGGGAAGGAGGCGATTTCTATCAGAGCAGGATGTTCAGCATTGTGAGTTTGGCTTTTTTATTTTGATTCAGATTCCAGTGGCGCAGTTCAACTTTTTATCTCTCAGGAAAAGGCAACACCTCCTGTCCAGCAGGAGTCCGGACCGTTTGTGTCGGGTCCTCCTCCCACTGGAGGATGAGAGGGAGTGAATCATCTAGAAGAGCTTCAGCCTGAAGTCCGGCAGGGGAATTAGCTCCACTGTCACAAACACAGACTCCAAACTGGACTCCTCTCCATCAAACATTTGGATCTAAAGCAGCTGTCGTCCAGGACCAAGGTGAGTGATGTGGACGTCCACACCTAATCTTTAAAACTACACTAACATTTCTTATGCAGAAGGTTTTTTACATACAGGCTGTACAAACATTTTAACAAGGGTCTAAAACAGACTGCAGCTACACTGCTGTCAGGCAATAAACAAGGCAACAACTGGTTTATTAGTAGAGCTTGCAGCGGTTCCTTACAACACTGCAGACCATAAAAGCCTTTATAGTTTCTAGCAGCTAAATCGTGTCCCCTTAAATCGATCACATCTGTTTTGTCCATTTCTATTGTACCTCAGCAAAGACAAGTCTCTCAGAACAACCTCTCTGGACCTTTGGTGGAATCAGGCTAAGTCTGATACTTGGGGGTCTCTGGTTTCATCTTTTGACTTAAATGGGATTGTGTAAGCAGGAAGTGTGGGAGGGTTGAACGGGAGAGAGCTTTATGGGGTCAAATAAACAGCTTCAGCCGCCAGCTTTGCATGTATGTTCTTAAGATGTCTGGAAAAGTAAGGCGTTAAATGCGACTGCCTCCGACTGCGGCTGCTTAAAGCGGACATTTGTCTCCCTCTGCTCTTTGTGTAGTGTGTCCACTGTTTGCCACTGAATGCACCACATGCACGTATGTGTAAATCTAAGTCTTGAATTTATTCTTTGAATTATTCAAATTACAAACAAATCTACAGGCTTCATCGGATGATTGGATTAATGCTGCAATCAACAGTGCGATAAGTGGCCGTGTAGAATTGGACCTACAATTAAAAACAAACCCGTGGCTTTAGAAAATTGGCCCCTTATGCTGAAGGGACGTTAAATGCTAGCTGAGGTCCAATGGTTCCCATGAGCCAGCGGCCCCTGACAATGAGCAGCGTAATAGCCTGTACGAGGGTCAGGCTCTGCCAAGAGTGGGCCGGATAAAGATCAGGGCGCGGGACGAGCCAGGAGCCGGTGGCAGCGAGCGGAGCTGGGCAGGATTGGATCCTCCGGGGAGAGAAAGGCAAACACTGGGCTCCCACGCACATTGTTGCTGTAAGAACAGGGAAAGGGGGGCGGGAAACATCGGCCGTGAAGTTTACATCAGGATTTACTACGAGCGTGGGACCGTCACGGCTGGGTTTCGTCCCACAGCACCAGCGCTGCAGCTTTAAAGCCTCAGCAGCCTTTTTCAGCTCTATTGGTAATCGATTCATTTCTCAGCAACGATGTATCATTTAATGAGTTTTATAATTACTGAAATGACTAAATGTGTGTTTTAAGACTGAAACTTAAAATGTTTTAACAGTAACAAATTTCAGCTTTGTTTTCCCCACGTCACAACTAGTTTTAATTGTTTACAGATGTGAACAGTTGCTGTTTGTGTATTTTTATAAATAGAAGTATATTTAATTAGATCACGAACGAAAACACTCAGATCAACAGATGTTTCCGTGTTTACCTTCAGGGATTAATGAGTTTATTTTCCCGTCTTAAAACTCAACAGGACATTTTGACCATATCTCGTTAAAGGACCAGGGCTGAGATCATCAGTCCAAATACTTTAAGATGTAAACAAAAGTTAAAACTTAATTATAAACAGAAGAGATAAAGATGAGAAATGTGGAAAATAAAAAAGATTAACACTCTTATTAACAAAACCTGCCTTATTATAAGATTAGATCTTAGATAAAGCTTTACATTGTCTTTGGGGATGAACTAGTCCTTAAACTCACAAGCTTTAGAGCCAAGTCACTGCATGAAGCATCTCCTGTGACGACATCTGTGGCTAAAAAGAGCCACATTTCCTCGACTCCGGAAAGCAGCTCCTCAGGCGCCGACGTCATCAACCTAAACGTCCTCGTGCGACTCGGAGGATCTCACGTTGGCCTCGTTTCCAAACTCCAAAGCAGCAGTGACATTCGTTTACATCGCGACCAGAACCAGGGTTCATGAAGCACGTTCAGATGAACTCAGGCTGTGTCTCAATAGAGCAGCTGAGTCTCAGACGCGTTGACCAAACGTCTGCTTGTGGTTTCAGGGTCTGTGCTGAGCAGATGGTCCAGGAGTCTGCGAGGTCCTGGAGATGAGTGAGATCTGAGCCACAGCCGCCAGGATGGAGCCCGTCAGGAGAGACATGGAGCTGCTCAGCAACAGCATGGCCACGTACGCACACATCAAAGGTACCAGCTCCGTGTAAAGTTACACCCAGCAGCTGATTAGCTTAGCATAAACAGCGGCTCCACTGATGAAACACAGGCCGACACAGATCCCGGCTCGCCGTGTTTCCCGTTATCTGCTCTTAGTGCTGAGCCGCTCAGCTTCCACCTCACGTCGTCTTCAGGAGGACAGCTAAGGGTCAAGGCTTCATGTCATCAGGTCGGCAGTAAGGAATTTCCAGAGTTTAGTAATCGGAAGGTCAAAAGGTCAAGTGACCTTTTGAAGGGAATGATATTAGATGCATTTAAAACTTCATGGCTGTTTTAGACTGAAACCAGATTGGGAGCGGAATTATTTACTCTTCATCGTCCCGTGACCCCTCTGGTTCATCTGGAGACCCTTTGTTGGGGCCCGATCCTTAGGTTGAACACCTCTGGATCTAATTACGCAACTGCATTTACACAGACTCAATGATAAAACACAGTTTATACAACAATTATCTTTCCAGCTTTATATCAGTAACAGGATGTTTTGCTAGAAAACCACTTTTGCGTTGAGGTTTTAAAGGAAATACTTTTTTCTTGTGGTTTCCTTGTCCCTGGAAAACATTCCCTCATGACTTGACTGACTTTACCGACTAAATGAAGTAAAGTGCAGCCCTTGTAACCGACTGTGTCCCACCTGCAGCCAACCCCGAGAGCTTCGCGCTCTACTTCATGATGGGCGTCTGCTTCGGCCTGCTCATGGCGCTGTGCCTCCTGGTGGCCGGCGTCGCCTGCAGAACCCGCCGCCACAGCCGGCCGCCGCCCTCCCCCGAGAGGAGGCAGCTGAAGGAGTCCAGCGAGGAGGAGGAGGAGGAGGAGGAGGCCAGCATCGCAGAGGAAGATGGAGGCCGCGCGGAGGCCCCCCGGGTCACGGCGGGGCCCGCGGCCGATCGCAGCAGCCAGTCCAACGGGACCCTGAGCAGCGTCAACGTCTTCGCCTCGGCCGAGGAGCTGGAGAAGGCCAGGCGCCTGGAGGAGAGGGAGCGCATCGTCAGGGAGATCTGGAGGAACGGCCAGCCGGACATCCTGGCCACGGGCACCGGGACCATCGGACGGGTGCATTACCACTAACGGGCCCACGGACTCGGAGCGAGCAGAAGCCACGGTTCTGCAGGGAGGAGTCGGGTCTGAGCCTTTGAGCTGTAGTGAAGTCCTTCATCTGCAGCTTCATCTGGTGTGAATGAAACCTTCGCCCACATGTTAAAAGGAGAGAGACACGTAGAAGGTGCAGTTGATGTGTTGGGTTCATGACTATATTTGCACACTGGGATGTTAATTATGGAAACAAGTTGCAACAGGCCAAGTATGTGTGAAACATTACTCACTTATTAGTTTTCTCATTCGTCAACACTACGTTTGGCTATGGAACATCGCGGTCGGGGTTCTTCATTTCCTGACTCAAGTCCAAAGAAGTGACTGGGAAAATAAAGTGTTTATTAATCAGATCATCAACTGTGGTCAGATGCGGCCGGTGTCAGAGGCCGTTGTCGGGCTGGGTTCTCTTGGCAGAGGACGCAGGTTCCCACAGAACCCTCGGCTTTTCCCAGTCTTCACAACTCTGACCCAGTCGCTTCCTGTGCTTCCCCTCCCAGCGTTCCCAGTGAAATCAGATTACCCTCCACGTCGTGCTCCTGAAGCTCGCAGGGCGAGTCATTAGCCTGCAGCCACTGTGGAGGTCACAGCGCATGGAAAGCAGCTGCTGGCTGTCCAACGCGGGGGCTGATGGTGAGGCCTCTTGGGAGCATGTTGTGCGTGAGCTTCATTGGGAGTGGCAGCGTTTCAGGCGGCTCCTCTCTCCTCCAGATACAAACAGCAGCAGCTCGCAGAGTTCAAAGAAACGCAGCTGATGATGAAGGTTTCATTTCAACCCAAGCAGCCAAAGCAGCTCGAACTCTTTTACCCCAGGATCTGTCATTAATGAACACTGCCGACTGAGGACCTTAAACATAATCAGAACATTTACCCTCAGATGCATTCAGTTGGTTTTACGCTTGTGACCTATGTTTGCTTTAGATTCTGACCCACAGTAGGTTTGTTCTTCCATCCTACCTGTGAAGCACCTCCTTTCCAGGCGTCATTCAGGCGTCTGGAGCGCGTCGAACTCCCTGTCTGCTCCACGCTTCAGAGGCAGAGGAGGCTCAGGCCATGTGTCTATGGCAGATCTGCTTTCTGAGAGGTGCGTCTACATTTCTGAAGCCTGATGTTTCATGTGCACAGGAACATTAGTCCAACTCTCCCAGTGGTGGTTCATCACATGCTGCAGCAGCATCAGCGTCAGGTGAAGCTTAAGGCCTGAGGAGGCTTCGTCTCCTCATTGGGTCATAAGTATCCAGCCTCATACAGCACCTCATTGGTTCATAGGTATCCAGCCCTCCCCCCCTTCAGGTCCAACCGCAGATGCTGGTAAAGACCTTCTGTCTGTTCGCAGCTATGAAAGAGGCATTTAGCTCCGCAGCACCGCGCTCAACCAGGGCAGAGCTTCCTGAAGTGGATCCGGGCGACGTCCCAGCAGACAGTCTGTTTTTTGTTAGTTTGGTTTCCCCTCCGCCTCTGAAAAGGCCGATTATGCTTCACGTCAGTGCTGTGACCAGCGTCATCGAGGTGTCATTCCACTGAATAAGACACCCATGACCCGACACTGTCTGTTTGTTAGGGTTTCACCATTGTCTGCCTGAGGACGTGGGTGCGGTCCCCAGAGAAGCTCCATATTATGTTATTCTCTTTGCTTTGTCACAGACCATGAGAACTGAATTAGCCGTCTTCCTCCCGATTCATTACATTTACACCCTCCTCTGCCTCAGCAGGGTCAATCCAGGCCTCAAGCTGAGCTCAAAAATGGTTTACAATTAATACTAGCATTTAATACTTATGTTTCCACCCAAGTCCACCCCTTGTTCTATCCAGATGTTCCTTTCCTTCACACAAAAACAGACACTATTGCCCTGAATCAAAGAAAGATTTATTGAAAATTAAAAGACATGTAAAAAAAGTTTTCAGCTTGGGATTAAACATAAACCAGGTCCTACAGTTTTGTGGCGTACATGCAGTATGTAGAGTGAAAAGTGGGACAAAGCAGTTTAGAGAGACTCTAGTTGTGCCAACTCTTAAAAATATACATGTTCGTCTTTTACATTTTTCTCCAATTGTTGTGTTTGAGGATGTTTTATAAAACTGCAGGTGGTATTTTGTTGTTCAGGTTCAATTCGCCTCTTCTTCCTAACTTAATTTTAATTCTACCATCTTTTTTAATGACGTGTAATTTATCATTATCTAAAGTTAGCTACACTAATAAGACAGAGGCAGAAAAGAGGTTGCTTGCTCTTTTTTTGCTTCGACCTAAAACAACTCAGGGGATTTTTGTGCCAAATGTCAACGTACATTTGCTATAAATGAAAATACCAACAATAAATGAGAATATACTGTAGCACACACACAAATGTCTTCACTTGCTAAAGAGAAACACCAGTGGCACAGCGCTGGATGAAAACGCTCAGATAAAAGCCGTCCGGCTTCAACAACGATCACTGATCACGTCTGAGCCTCGTGCACACGTCAGATTGGTCCCAGCGAGGTACGAAGAACTTCATGCACTAACAGATTTATCACAGCCCCACAAGAAAAAAACATGAACGTGTTCCTACACTCACAAGTACAGAAATGCAGCTTTCAGGCCTTCAAACTTCAATTACAATGTTATTTTCTAAGGCACAAATTATTTTGTCATGTTTTTAGAGAAAATTTATTTTGAAAAGTTGATGCCTCAGTAATTTTACCTTTAAAAAGATGCAATTAACTAAACAGACGCACAAAAAGAACAGTTTATGCTCATCTCAAACAGCGAGAGGTGCTCTTCACTGAGCTCGTTCAACACGTTTTAACCATTAAATGAAGTAGTGACGAGAGGGAATAACCCTTCACCTTCACTCTAACCATTCTGACAGAGCAGCAGGTTACTGCTTTGACACCGCAGCGTCTCCGGCGCCCTTGGTGTCCTTATGGTCTACTTCGATGGTGTCGTCCCCCAGCTCCCCCTCCTCTCCGCCCTGGTACATATCGTGGGTCCACTTTGGGCTGTTGCCCCCTTTGCGGTAAATGAAGCGGCCCCGGCGAGTTGGGAAGGACCCTCGCCCTCTACCACGGTTGTCGATCCAGGTTTTCTCTCCGTCACGGTCGTCGTGCTAAATAATAAACAATAAAAAAAAAGTTTATATATAAAATCTAGACTGTTGCTGTGCTAGGGACTGAATGAAGTCTGCTTTGATTTGTGAATACTTAAGAAAACAACATAACCAGACAAGTATTACACACACAAGAAACAACATGTAGACCCTGTATATTAATTAGCAGGTGCAGCAACCCACCAGATAATACTTCCTGCTCTTGGGAGTGTACTCGGGGTCCCACTCCTCATCGGGAGGACGCACTGGAGGATTCATATTGACAGGATTTCCATTGCTGTTGTTGCCTGGATAATTCCCCCTGTTCCATCCCCGGCCTCTGACTCTGGGGAACTGAAATCAACAAACAACAGGTAGGGGTTTGTCAGACAAACGTTTTCCCAGTAATAGTAGTAGAAAAGAGAATAATTTAAAAACCTAGACTGAGTCAAAGTTACGCATCAACCCAACGACAAGCTCATGTTCCATCTGAATGAAGCCTGATAGGAACTTACAAATCCACGGCCTCTGCCTCGCTCCATGTTGTGGCCCTCATAATCCCGAGGGCCTCCAGGGCCTCTGTCTCCAGGGCCGCCATAGTCGCGTGGAGGGTAACGCGGGTGACTGTAGCCCTCCTCTGGGTGTTCCATCCCCTCTCCCACGTACTCTTTACCTCTGAAATGTGGGGGGCAGGGGGACGGAGAGGGAGAGGAGGAAGAGGAGGAGGAGGAAGGAGAGCGATCCCGCTTCTTCTTAGCTTTCCTGTCAGAGCGAGAGGAAGTGCAAGAATATCAAACCACAGTCACAAGGAGATACTAGCAGCACATTTTATATATATATTCTAGTAAAAAGCACAGTGGAGGAAAGAGACAGAGTGGTAATGTTTGTGTTAATGCTCTGCATCACAAACCCAATAATGACAGCAAAGCCTGCAGCAGACATTCTATGACCTTTTGCAGAGCTGAGGCCTAAATAGAGCCTGAACCTACTTGGATTTCTTGTGGTGTTTTCCAGATTTTTCAGAGGACTTCTCTCTGCTCGGTCCTCGGGAGCCACCTGGGCTCCTGGCCCCTTCTCGCCGGTAGTCACGCTCCTTCCCAGCAAACCTCTTACGTCTTTCAATATCCAGGCGAAGGTCCATCACATCTCCTTTGAACTTTTTGCTAGGATCCTGCGGAGAGAGGAGATTTTTAACCATTGAATAAAAACAGACTCGCATGTTTGAAATGTTTGAATGCATGTTACTTCATAAAGATGAGAAACAAACCAGAACATACACAACTCATATCCTATTGGTGTGCTCCCCCTGGTGGCTCAATGATAATGCTGACATTACGGGATCATGGCATTAGTACCAAAACCGTCAAACTCTATGTGTAGCAAATACAGAATAAAACTATCTATTGTTTCCTAAACCTTTTCTGAACTCAACATAAAAGTATTTGTGGACACCAGCAGCATGCATGTAGCTTATGGAAACAAACTGAATTTCACAGCGGTTTTGTGGCTTGATGTTTTTCTTTTCAGAAAAAATACTTACAAGGTAAAGGCACAGATAAGCGTCCCTTGAGAGGCTCGGACTCGGATCTTAATTCACCTCCTTTTAGCCTTTGCTTGGGCTTGTTTAAACCCAATCAATAACCATATCTCATAGGCTGGGGGACTTGCTTGGCACTTATAAAACACATTTGGGCTCTTTTGATTTAGAAATATGCATCCTTTGAAAGAAAAGCACAAAGCTGAACACTGCTGCTTTGGATCGTCTCAAATTTGCTTGTTCCAAATACGCCAAATTTCAAAAGGGCAGGTCACCTTGTAGCTTGTCTCCTCCATATCCTCAAACAGGTGAGAGTGCCTCTTAAAGGCACTGGGGGAAACATCGATTCTCCTAAGACAAGAAGACAAAGAGGTCCAGTAAGTAAGCAATGAAGGCAAAAACACTGCAATGAAAATGAGGCGCTACTTATGAAGCTTCAAATAACTTGCCAGCTACCTGTGGATTTCTGGGCTCTTCCTTGGCTTCATCATTTCTACCTCTGCAGCTTTTCTTTGGTACATGGCAAACCGCTCACTTAAAGTCATGTCTGAGGATTGGAAATGTAGAGCTGCACACAAAGAAAAACAGCCGTTACTTCACACACAGTAGCACATTTAATCATGCACGATGGATTAAAGTGGATTAGGTCCAAGCTCCTGTTGTCTCGCTGTGTTAAACAGCAGCACAGATCATAGTATACCTTTGATGTAGTGCACAATTGAGACTACGTGCTGAGCAAACAGCTCAGATGGGCTGCGACGGAGCTGTGCAGACTGAATATGCTGGAAAATAGAACGAAACTCTGGGTCCTTCTTCGAGGGGTTCGCCAGCTCTCTGGGCATGTAGCGATCTTTAGAAGAGGAGCTGAAGCAGAAGAATGGGTACGAAAGGTTGATTAAAAGTAGCATGAAACCAAAGAAGTCACACATACTCAACAGGAAGACAATCACATGATCTTTTTTAAATGTGTCATTTAGTTTTAATAAATGTGGCTCTTCAATAACTTCAGGGTTGTTATAATAGACATTATTTGATCATCACTACACATACCTGGGCATTTCATCCAAGGAACCAATTTTGAGTTCAAAGTCTTCCCTTGAAGCTGACAGTCGTGGTACAGATGACTCTTCATGTGCAGGGAAAGCTCCAGGAAACAGAGGACGGTCCTTCTCTCTAGTCGTGGCAGGGGATGGACTACGCCTCAACTTTTCCTTTTCTTTCTTCTCCTTCTTCTTGGACTTCTCCTCTTTCTTTGTGTGCTTTCGGCTTCGGTATACTTCCTCCTCTGGGTGATCTAAGGACTCAACCTCTTCAGCATCTCTATGGCTTTTCTCTTTGATGGATGGGTAGGAAGTAGAGTACGTGGGCTCATCTCCCCATTTTCCGAAAATGTCTCGAGCTGTGAGGGATGATTTAATCTCACCGTCTTCGTCCACGTCGCTCTGTTTCAGCCTGTGAGACTTCAGGAACTCTTCTTCTCCAGCATCAAAAAAAGGAAGCGTCTTGTCCTCTTTGGAGTCACCAAAAGCAGAGGATGCGATGGTGAAAAGGTCGCCGGACTTCATTCCTTTTTCCAGATCTCTGTCTGTGGCACTCTGCTCCTTTTCTCGACCGTTCTCCTTTTCAGCTGCCTGCTTTTTGCTTTTATTCTCCGCCAGGAACCTAAAACAAAGAACCAAACTGATCATTAGTGTCTGCAACGTCAGAGACAAGTAGTTCAAATGAAATGACTTGAATGATGATGAAGAATGCAAGAGGACAACACATTCTCACAAGCTCAGAGTGAATGCTATACACACCAGGGATGGGCTTGGGAACAATGCCTTTAATGGATCCAACCTTCTGTCCGCTCTTTTCTTACCCAAATTTAAACTTACTTTAAATACAACAACTTCAACCCACCAAAGATGTTAATGTTATGCAAATAAAGCTATCATCAAATGTGCTTGTTTAACTATTGGTAATATTAGCTCTTTACCAGAGGATACATCAGCCTCGATTATATGAATATTACTGTTGTTCCAAAGGGATTCTTCTCATCTCAATACAACGGCTAAACCCAACAGACTCTACTTATTGCTCCATTATACTGCCTGCTCCTGTGATAGATAAACCAATACCCATCCCTTGTGCTAAGAGTATAGACCGTGACTCACATAGTAATGATTATACTCACGTAACCACCATCGTCCTAAGTAAGTGGGATTTCTTATAATTTCCTCTCATTTCATTTTCACTGCACTTAAACTCAGGAGTTTATGTTTCATTCCTTTTTAACCTGTATTCTTCCATGGGTCTTTGAAAAAAGCTAAACATATTTGAAAGAAAAATAACGTTCATATAATTTGTTAGGAAAAGTAAAAAAAAAAAAAAAAAAAAACAATGTCACTGTATTTAACATAATCAAGTAATAGACATACTTCTTGAAGGCAGTGGAAATCACGGTTTTATCTTCGGCATCTTCCTTTGTGAAGAACCCAAAGCCACCGAATGAGGCAGTCTGTCCCGACATGGTGGGGCTCTTGGCCGGAGGGGACCCGGTGCCGATGGTTTTCCACAGAGGACCGCCACTCCCAGGGCCTTTGCTCTCAGAGGCAGAGGAACCATCATCCTTCTTGGGGCTGTTTGCTTTAGGGCTGGCGTCAGAGTCGAGCCATTTACCTCCAGAGACCTTGTCGATGCCACCGCCACCTCCTGACTGTCCTGGTTTGTCACTGTGAGTTTCTGCGGGCCTTTCCTTCGCATCCTTAGCGCCAGGCCTGCTCTTGCTGCTGCGATGACGCGGGGATGAGGACCGAGAAGAGAAGCTTGAGTGCCTGGAGCGCCGAGAGGGTCCTGAAGACGAGCGTTCAGAGCAGCGGGAGCGGCTGCGACTCACTGAGCGCTTCTTGGGTGTGCGAGAGCGTGAGCGCCCCCTCCTGGGGCTGTGAGAGTGGTGTTCCTGGTCATGGTGCCGTTCTTTCCAGCCTCCACCGCCGCCACCTCCACCACCACCACCGCCGCCGCCGCCGCCGCCGCCGCCACCTTGCCAGTTGGACTTGTAGCCATAGCCGCCACCACCTCCTCTGTTCTGGTAATGACCTCGCTGGTAGTAGCCTCGGTTTCTTCCTCGGTAATGGTACGGCCTCCTGTAGCCTCGGTTGTAACCCCTGAACCCTCCTCTGTTGTTTTGGTAGTCCCTGCTGGGGTAGCTTCTGTAGGGCGGAGTGTGTGAACGAGAGCGGGAACGAGACCTAGAACTGGGAGAAAGAAACAACACGTTTAGGAGTTGCAGGAGCAAGTGAACAAGCTTGTGTATAAAAAGCTACAGTCAAACAGCCACAGCTTCACTTGAGAAGAAGTCAAAGGTACCAACCAGCAGCCAGTGGGCGGTCACAAAGATTATGGGATTACAAACATTTGGAGGCAAAGCCAGAGTTTTTGTCTTTGTCTTCTATAGAAAAGATGTTTAGTTGTGGCTCTGTGGGATGTTACACAGGAGTAATAATTCTGGTCTTTCACCAGCAGATGGAGCAAATGGCCCATAATGATTTTAGAAGTGAAGAGAATAGACCCTTACTACTTAAAGATCTGCTTTTATCACTTTGCCACTAAAATAACCACACAAACATCACATTGATATATATTGATAATGGATGCACTTTGAAACATTATTTTATAAACTAGTACACCTAATTGATTCTGCTAATTCTGAATATCAACTTATGCAAAGCCTGAGGAACAAAGCAATCAACTAATCCTTTTGAAACAACTCACCGAAACAGCCTAATTAAACAGCCGACAGTTGGGATGATAAAAGAATTATAGCAATAGAAAATATAAAGCAGAAGTTAAATCTAGAAAACTGAGGGCTTGAAAATAATATTACACTAATAAAACCTTAACCGAGAAACCTTTACAAATGAATCCGCTTGTGTCTCCACTTAGCCTTCTCACCTTTTCATCGGTCCAAAGAGTTATTAAAAACATAAAGATATAGAAAGTTCCCAGTCAGGATAGTCTCTGTCTCCTTATTTGCACCTTTGTGGCAGGCAAAGGGTGCATCCACAACACAATGTACTCTAGTCCACAGAGGGAGGAGGCAGCAAATGGGTGAGGTGGGGTGTATACAGCAAAGGCAAGCACTCACACTCAACTTTGTTTACTGCTTTGGCAAATCATTAACATGCTTGGTAGAGAACAACCAACATCCATGGCAACTCAGGGTGACAACAAAAAACCTGACATAAGATAGAGACACGTCCGATACAAATGATGACTGGACACACTAGAAACACTAAGCTGATGCAAATATGTTCAGGCTACTTCTCTTTACAGATACACCACTAATGCAAATGTATTGCAAACCTGGAGTGAGTCAAATAAAGCAAACAATAAAGAATCTATGCCCTGTTCAAACCCAAAGCCCATGACTTAGCATTAGAAAAGCCATGTTACATGTATATAACATACCCATCACACAAAAAGAAACTTGATGCACTTCAGTGTCAAATGCAGAAAAGTCTGTGAACTTACCTATAGCGGCGTTTTCTGGATCTTGAACGAGATTGGCTTCTAGAGCGAGACCGAGAGTAAGATCTAGATCTGGACCTGGACCTTGATCTAGAGCGAGACCGAGCTGGAGAATCTGGAGCCTTTGACATCTTTGCACTCGGACCAGTTAAATACTTCTTTCCTGAAACAAGAATAAAATCATTAATGTTAAAATTATTGTTTTGCTTTTAACTATGTGCTAAAAAGGGAGAATAATGCTAATTGTTGTGCTGAGCACCTGTGATTAAAAAGCAAACACTCCAAGTCTACTAGTCTACATCAAACATGTGAACCGCAACCACCAATCTAACCTGCACAGCTACATACTTCCAGACTTGGTGAAAACCACAGGACTAGACAGAATACATGACACCCTTTACAGCCAGCCATCAACCACTAAAGCACCAAATGACCTTGAACAGTCAGAGTAAGATAAATTCAAAGCAATGCAGCAAGAGCCAACAGGTTAGCAGTAAGCAGCTGGAACAGCATGTGTGCATGAGCCGGCAGCAACAAGAGACAAGAGGAGCAGAATGTTTAGGCTGTTGCTGACGTAAAGTGAACACACTTTAACCTAAATAGTTCAGCTGACAGAGTACGTCCTTTGACACAGAATCAGGCTTAAGAAATGAAATGAAATCCTGTTTGGTCTGAAACATTCCATGCTCCCAACACTGAAGGGCTTCATACCTCACGTTGATATAATTTACATTGTATAATCACTAAGTTCTTCGATCAAGCAGCAGGCATGGAGCAGGTAGCGTCGCTTCAGGAGAATGCCTGATAATGAGGTCAATCTCTGTATCTGTACTGTTAAATCAACGTCTGAAGCGTTTGCATTCTCTGTAAAGACCCAATCAAAAACACAATAGGGGGTTTCACTGAATGTTGTGAAATGTCAGTTTTCTTTTATGTTTAAAGGGACAACAGTTGCCATGAGTCAAACAATGGTAGTTCGTGCAAGACCTCCCCTGAGAATCCACAGTCTACAGCAGGACACTACCCCCCCCAGGGACAAAGGGCTCTTGATGATCTTCAGCTGACCTTCAAAACCTCAAAAAACAGAATTCATCTCAAAATACTTCTTTCTGTGCCTAAGGCCCATTTCAGTTAGAATCTAAACCACTTAAGTGTTAGCAACAGAGCTAAATAATTAAAGTGTATTCAATATTGTTGCTGTGGAAAGCAGGTAGAAAAAAACCAAGAAGCTTTGTGCATCATTTTAAGAACTGTTTTTGTAGCACCATCCCAGCTGCTGCTCTGTTCTGGAAAATGCCCTGCAGACTATATGAATGCCCTGAATAGTAATTACAGCAGAGAGGAGACTTTCAGCTCATTATCTACTGTATCATACCAAATCCCAACTCCCCATCTCACATTAAACCACAAATAGAAGTGAAAATTAACCTATTTCACCACGAAATCAGACCAATCTTTGACAGTGTGTAGACTAACACACAAAACAGTGAACAATCACATTTGGTAAAATGCAAATATCCCACTGTGGAATTATCCGTTTACTCCAACCTAGTTGCATACAGCCTACTGCATAATGGATGCTTTTGTGTAACTGATGGGGAACTAGTCTTGAAAAGTAGCTAGACTGGTTGGGTGGGATAATGGTCAGATGCATCCATATTGTAACTATTGGGGAAGTACTGAATCTGTTTGTGAAACTTGTAATCTGGAACCACATAACTGATATAAAATGGTCTACAGTTGCTCAAATCTAAAGTCAAGCACAACTACTTTCTCTGCTGTAGCTGGGAAGGTGGAGTACTTTACTATTCCCTCTGGAAATTGTGCATTGCTGTCACTTCCCATGAACCACAACAACACGCTAGTTTAGAAAAAAGCAAAAATAAGTAAACAAGACACAAAGTCCACCTAACACAGAGCTGTTTGAGCTGTTATGAGCGACCTGTAAGGTTTCTTCAATGTCCTCAGGGGGTGGGGGGTTATTTCTGTACTTGTATGAAGTTAAATTGTTATTCTAACCAACAAACTCAGAAAAAAATGTTCAGGTTACTGTTCTATTAGGCAAGGGAAAATTTCGTTTATGAAGCTTGAACTGGGAGAAGTGATCAAAACAACTGTCCAATCGAGTAATTAAACAACTAATTGTTGCAGCTCTGAAAAAGTGTTTTTAAGTTTTCTTACGCACGGCATTTCACTGAAAAGACAAGTTGATTAGTCATTCAGAAAATTACTTTCATGTTGATAAACAACTGATGAATTAAGGTCACTTTCCAAACCTAAATCTTCTTAATGTGGGATCAATCAACTTCGTCTAGAATTTTTTCCTATTACTAAATTGAAATCATACACTATATCTACATGACAGCCCTTTTTTAACTTAATACCGCCCAATATACATTTATTTGGCATAGATAGGCTCCTACGCCACAGTTGAATAAGCAGAAAGAAGTAAACATCTGGTTGGGGCCTAGATCACCGCAGTTCTACTGCAGTTTGCGCCATTCGGAGCGTTTAGTTCACCATGTTGATTGTATTTTTGTATTTATTTTTAACATCAGTTGTGAGGCAACTGATAGTAAAATATGTGCACCGAACATCATATTAGTACTCTTGTTCATTTAAACATTGAAACCAAAGGATAATCATTGTTCTTCTACCAAAACACGTGCACTTGGAAGAAAATAACTTTCATTTCGTTCACTGCCACCATTTAACGTGAAACGCAACGAGGTCATGGACGCCCTGCAGAGAACAACGTGACTCACACATTAACGGAAAATAACCTGGAATAAACGCAGGACAACCGTGTAGACGCATCATCTGGCCGCGTTTAACGTCCAGCTGCAGTAGTTAATAATAAAGTCTGATAAATTAACTACAGATAATAATTCGGCTCCTAAGCTAACATTAGCGACCCGCTAAGCGTTACCCGTTTTATTTGTCACTAGCTGGCAAATTTAACGATCAAAATGCAGTTACCTCTTTCTCCGTTGACACAGCAAAAGAAAAGCTTTATGCGAATACGTAAGACGGCGATTTGCAAAAGTAGAGCAACCTTTTCGGGCCAAGCTGCTCGACCGTCTTGTCCCTCCTTCCTGGTTTTACAGCGAGCGTGTAAGTTAGCGTTAAACCAGTCGTTAACGGATGTTAGCCACCTAGCTTCTTAGCTGCGAGCTAGTTGGTCGGTTAGCAACTAGGCAAACAAAACGACCGCACTGCCCCCTCAAAACGGGCCGCTTCTGTGTCATGCCCAGCTAAATATACTCGAAAATGCCTCTATGCATTTGCCAATTCAGCTAAATTCGCGTGTTGAGGATATCGGGATTAAATGGTTGCTAACTCTCGTCGGATCCAACGTGAGCTTACGAAATAGGCGTTCGCTTATTCCAGATATCGCGAGACTTTGTCGGTGTGTGACGGGCAGAAAGCTGAGCGGGTCAAATTCCCTCTGCAGGTCCGGAGTGTAGGAGAAGCAGGGGTCGTTTTCTGGGGTTGTGTTTCGATCCGTACCCACAAAAACATGCTGATTGGATTACATATTTATTTTTAAATTTACAACATAACAAGAATTCAAGGCATACTCAAAATCTACCAGAAATTACCTATAAGATCAAACGGATGAACTGATCACCAGAATCCAAAAGAACCAAACGGTGCAAATAGCACAGCCTAAATCATGTGCAGACAATAAAGGGTTAAAAATCCTAAACTGATCTGTTTCCCGTAAAGAGCCCACACTCATGCCATTAATGTGTAACTTCTAGTTGTTTACTTTGTTAGTACAGGGTACTGACATCTTAAATAATCCAGCTGTGGATGCATTAATCACATCCTATATAAATTGTCTCAGTATAGATTTATTGCCATTAATACAGAAATATGCACCAGTGTGAGAAAAACTAATCTAAACCAAAACTAAACTGAAATGAGCAGCTGCGGTTCCTGTACTTGATTTTCTTTATCGTCCTAAGATGAAGTTTTCTGAGACATCTTAAAAGGTTTATGTGCATTTTCTGGCATAATAGCGTGTGTATAAACATTATTCTATAAAACAAATATTCAAAAGTTACAATGTAGCTTTAAATATCTTACGGAAATGATAAAAGTAAACTGTTTCAGTTTGTGTAGCAGGATGTGAGTCTGCTCACAGATAACAAAAGTTTCACCATCAGTATTTACTATGCAAACATTAGTCACTGCTTGTGTAATGTTTGGTTGTTGGTCCATTCTGTAGTCAAAGATGTTACAGCTCCACCCAAATGCCATATTAACAGCTTCAACATGGCGTCTGTATGTTATTTCTCAAAACTGTGTGTGAATCGCACCTACAATGATGCTAAGGACTGAGACAAGGTGCAGCTCACAAATAATGCTAAACATCTGTGAAATAACGCGCCATCAAGTCAACAACCTGCACAAAAGAGCTTGTCTGAATTCTCACAGCTCAGTACAGCATGTGATGATCAAGTCACTCCTTGTTGACCTTTGACAAAGACACGCAGACCTTGTCTATACACTGTCATTTTCCTCTTGCAGCACAGGTGTTGGATGCTTGGCTTTGCCAAAGTTAAAATTAGCCCGGACAAATCTCTCCTCTGGCCACAATGTGGGAGCCCACATGGCTGCTGGTCCGTCAGCCACTGTTAGGAGCTGTTTATGGGCACGCTGGAGGTTTGGATTCCAGAGAACAGAACTGACCAGTGAGATCACGGGATTAAAGTGAAATAAAGTCACAGGGACTAAAGGGATGTGAGATGTTTACTCACTGCAACATGAGTCTAGTGGAGCATTTGTGTCAATGTTTAAAATAGAGCAAACAAACAATGAGCAAACAGAGAAAGATCAATAAAACCTTCAAAATGTCAAATGTCCTTTATTCAGTTAAAAGTAATTCTAGATGTTTTATCAACATTTTTCTTAAATACATAATTTTTTTATTTATTTACATCTAGTTATGGTGTGTTTCATTATTAAAGGATGCCACTGATGTCTGCCCTGCCCCTATTCTTTTGAATGTATCTCATATTATTATTAAAATGAATAATACCTGCAGCACAAAGCACATGGTTAATGTATTCAATAGAAAAGGACTCACCTTTCAGTAGAGCGAATGTGCGACTGCAGAAGAACTAGACGTCTTCTTCGTGTATAGAGGAAAGCAGCCGCCTGACGACCACTTGGTGAAATCACAGCAGAATTATAAATAATCCAGCCTTGGACTGTTTGATGAAAGTTGTTTGGGACAACGTGCAGGGTTGATGTGTTAGACGCCTGCAGGATCCTCTGGTGGGTGGAGGACTGCAACCGTTTAAAGGTTCAGCATCATTTATACATGCAAGTGACCTCATTTCATTTGTCATGTGATGGAGCAGTGATCTGAATCACCTACATGACATATGCTTTAGTTTGTGTCCTGTTGCCTTTGGCCCCAGTCCAGCGTCAGTTGGAGCAGCTAGAAGCCTGCGTCTATTCAGAGACACAACTACTTCTATCTTTGGCCCCACACTGACTGGGGAATAAATCAGCAACGGGACCTGGACCTGAAACACGGTACAGGCAAATACAAGCGCTCACGGTAAACCAGTAGAATACGTGTACATGTGTGTTAATATTGTCTAAAGTACTCAGAGAAGTACATAAAGCCTCATTATTTCCACTGTTGTGTGGTGAGTGAGCGTTCCAATTATAAAGGCGCCATCCAAACCAACGCAAACACACACAGACAAAATGTCCTCCATCGGTCTACAATCGCATCTCTGTGCCACACGGCAGCGCGGTCGCGGCACAAGAAGCTCCAGTGTATTTAGTGAGACATCCGATACGATGACGGGCCTGTGGCAGATGCCCCGCGACCGAGGCCAGGTACCGGGCAGCGAGGACCGGGCCCAACGCGGACACGGCGGTTTTAATATTTGATTGCTAGACTGTGTTCCAGCTCCAGCAGACGCCGTTGATGCCTCACACAGGCTGCTGCTAAAAGCATCCTCCTCCACTGTTTCAAATGATAGCCAATATTAACGTGCAGCCACTGCTTAAAGGTCCAGGTTTCATGTCGTGCTAATATTTTGACAGCAGCGTGAATAAATGCTCGTGGGCCCGGTCCCTTTCATAAAGCTTTATTTCACAGTCTCCTGTAACAGGAGGCAGCCGGGCTCATTTTACATTTACATAAACCGTCTGTGTCCAGTCCTCACAATGCTCCCTGTGTTAAATAACTCAAGACTAAAACAACAAACACACACACACACTGTTCAACTTAAGATAACAATAACAATATCATAACGATGGTAATAAGAACAACCATTGTCAAATATTATGGATTTCCAGAGTCTTACACTGTATTTTCTAAAATAGTTACACAGTCAGTTTCTTTAAGGTGCACCGTAAAGTCTGCATGTGACATTTCATAAAACTCGACAAATGCTGCACCATGACACGCAGTGAAGACAGAGAATGCTTGTAGCCTTTGTAACATTATTATTGTAGATGAGTTGTCATGACTTTGCAGGCAGCGCTCGTCTCCTCCGGTGGATTCTGGATGCGGGTTGGTTGCTTGTTTGGCACTGTGCGTTTGCGCCGCCGCGGTGGAGCGTGCGTCTCACAGGACCTCTGCAGGAGACGACCACATGCGCTCAGTCACGACTGACAAGGCAGCGCTGCCTCTGTTTGTGCGGTGCGTGAAGGAATGAAGAATGTGACAACCGTTCGGTTTCTATTTCAGAAAAGCTTCGCTGCTCTGTTCGCTTTCCTGTGGGAATTACTCTGACACGGAGAGTCACATATGAATCTGAATTGCAGGTGTTTCGAGGCACTGCTGCCATCTCCTGGATCTGAGTGAGAACTCGAGCTCAGCGCTGGATGAAAGGCGTTAAACACTTTAAAGCAAACGTTGTTCTCACTGATGGGTTCGGCCTTCAGTCGTTACTGTACCTGCGACGTGCTGCGGCTTCATGGGACCCGTCTTCATCAGGAACGGCTCTCCGCCCTCGAACGCCATGATGGGCTCGCCGACCAGGCCGCTCTGCTGTTGCCCGGGGTTACCGTTCTTCAGCTGGATGATCTCCTCGAAGTCGGCTGCCTCCCCATTGGCCGCGACGCCGTTCTGATGAGCCGTCAGCTGGACGCCGTTCGCCACGGGCCCGGAAACTCCCTGTGCCGGGCCGAGGGGCGCCGCGTCGGGGCTCTGCAGGTTTCCAGGAGCTGCAAAAAACAGCAAAGTTGACAAAATGACTCCACCGAGGCGGTAACTCATAACTTTAATGAAAGGTATCAGTACCTTTGTTGAGCTCTGTGTCTTTGCCGTTGACCTGTGCCGAGACTCTGACGTCCTTCTGTGGAACAGAATCTCTGGTTATTTCAACAGGATCAGGATGTTTAGCTTCCAGAAGCCTGTTGAACATGAATAAAACACTGACCTTCTCTCCTGCGTCGCTCTTCCGGGTCCTCTTCATGATCTCCTCGAGGCGCTGTGCAGACCAAACAGACGGATCAGCCAGATTTACGTCATGTGAGCAGGTTTATCTGAGCCAGGAGCTCCGCTCTCACCTTCTTCCTCTCCAGACGCTCCTGCTCCTCTTTCTGAAAGTGCTTCTCCCTCTCCAGGCGCTGGCGCTCGGCCTCCTCGCGGGCTCGGACTTCGGCCTCCTCTCTCTGAATGGAGCAAACAGAAACGTTAATGTGAAATGAACATAGGTGGTAATAACACAGCACGTCCTGTCTGTCCGTCTGTGGAAGCAGGAATTCTGTGTTTAAAAGCAGATCACAGAGACTCTTGCGGTCATTTGGAAAATTTTTTATACTAATAATCAAATATGAGCTCAACCACTAGATGGCAGCGCACCCTCATTCTGCTCTGCAGAATGTCAGTAACTCCATTACATGTATGTTCAGTAAAAGCCATGCGAACGAGTTTAGACTAACAATTAAAAGCAAATTAATGTGTGTCATTATTCACATCTGCCGAGGTCAAAACACCTGCTGTTAAACCACAGTCTAATACAAAATAACCCAGTCCTCCCAGTTCACTGCAGCAGAAACAAAGTGTTAAATATGAGGTAGCTGCTACAATGAGGCTGAGAGGAGGAGCTGAGCGTTGCTGAGTGCATCGAGGTCTGGTGCTGCACAGCCGAGTGCGTGATGCCTGTCGCTATCTGTCACTATCTGTCTGGTCACAATGGCTCCCTCAGCCCGTGCTCCAACACTATGGAGGTCACCAGCTGGCATCCGCCGGGCAGACAAGGGGCCTCTGACCAGTCGGGCTCACCATGACACACTCCGTCTGCAGCGGCAGCGGCGCATTTACTGCTTTAATCTGTCCAGATGCCAGACAGCACCAGGGGTGAGGGAGTCGGAGCGGGCCGATGTTTGGGCTCGGGTACAGTAAAGCATCACCCCCCACCTCCACAGCTCCAATGCATTAATCTGGACAGATGGTAAATGGACTTACTGCATGTGGGGATCATCATGTTGCTTAATGGAAAATATTTAGGTTTTTTACAGTTAAATAAAAGTGATGATCTGTGTCTGGCTTCACTGAAATAATAGACATGATCATTTAAAGAAATGCAGTCAGGGACTAAATGGTCACAACACATACGCCTAAAGCCTCATGTCACAGATCTAGTGCTGCCACATTCAATACGGTATCATGGAAATGTGATCTGGGCCGATACAGAGCATAGGTCATCTGTGTGGTGAGGCATTCAAGGACAGGACCGAGTGCATCTGTGTGGTGAGGCATTCAGGGACAGGACCGGGTGCAACTGTGTGGTGAGGCATTCAGGGACAGGACCGAGTGCAACTGTGTGGTGAGGCATTCAGGGACAGGACCGAGTGCATCTGTGTGGTGAGGCATTCAGGGACAGGACCGAGTGCATCTGTGTGGTGAGGCATTCAGGGACAGGACCGAGTGCAACTGTGTGGTGAGGCATTCAGGGACAGGACCGAGTGCATCTGTGTGGTGAGGCATTCAGGGACAGGACCGAGTGCAACTGTGTGGTGAGGCATTCAGGGACAGGACCGAGTGCAACTGTGTGGTGAGGCATTCAGGGACAGGGCCGAGCGTAGGTCATCTGTGTGGTGAGGCATTCAGGGACAGGGCTGAGCGTAGGTCATCTGTGTGTCCCCCTCACCTGTCTCTGCATCCTCTCGTTCTCCTCCTGCGTCTCCTTCTCCTCCAGAGCCCGCTGGGCCTCGTCTCTCAGGCGCTGCTGCTCTGCCATGAACCGAGCCTCCTCCTCCCTGCGTTTTCTCTCCTCCGCTTCCCGGACCATGGCCTCCTCGCGCAGGACCCTGAAGATGGTGAGTGTGTGTCATTCAGCATTCAGTGAAGGAAAGGCTGAGCAGCCGTGTGCTCCATTGAGTGGGAGGTTCACTGCAGAGCGTTTCACATGCTACGGCGTTTGTGTGTTTACATTTGCTGGTTCTGATATGACCCGACCTGTTCTTCTGCTCCTGCTCCAGACGCTCCTGCTCCTCTCGCTCCCGCTGCTCCCGAGCTTGCCTGCGCTTCTCTGCCAGGACGCGAGCGGCCTCCTCCGGGTCGTTGGTGCCGGCCGACGGCTTGGGAGGAGCGGGACCGCTCACGGAGGCGGCTACGGGGGAGGCGGCTACGGGGGAGGCGGCTACGGGGGAGGAGGCTGCGGGGGAGGCGGCTACGGGGGAGGTGGCCGAGGCCGTCAGCGTCACGACCGGCGCGCCTGCAGAGGATGCGACCGGCGGGCTGAGGGAGGGAGGAGTAACCGGTGCGGAGGAGACCACGATGGCAGGAACATGACTGGAGCCTGGAAAAGAGACGACAGGTGAAGCCATCGTTCACGCCGTGTGCTGGCCCGGATGTCATCTCCATGGCAACACTCACTCTTCTCCTGTGGCGTGTCGGGCTGCTTGGGTTCAGGGCTTGTTTCCACGGCGACCGCAGCGACGGCCTGGGGCTGTACCCTGGCGGGCGTCTGGGCCCGTTTGGGCCGGGCCCTGGTGCCGGGCGGAGGCGTCTTCTTGGCCGCGGGCGTCCTGGACGCGGCCGCGGCTGCTGCTGCTGCTGCTGCTGGCACCAGGGGGGACAGGGGCCGGCCTTTGGGGGCCGCGGGCGACGGGGGTCTGTTTCTGGGCTTCGGGGTGCTGAGCAGAAGGCAGGAGACAGAAAGGGTGAATTACGAGAAGGAGAAGGAGTGGAGGTAATGACGGTAACTAGGTCAAGTGGAAGATACGAGGGACTGGAGCTGAAACCCACATTCAGACGGAGCCCACGTCTGACAGCACCTTCATCAACCTGCTCCATCTTTGCCACTTGTCTATATTTAGCGTTACCTGATCTCCGGTCTGGACCTCTGGGTCGTGGTGGCGGGTGACGTCGTCTGCCTCTTCTTCTGTACTTTGTCTTTTGTGAGCGCGTTCTTCTCCTTCTCGTTCTCTCTCTCCTTGTCTTTCTTCTCTTTCTTCTTTTTATCCACCTTATAAAAGCAAGGGGCAAAAGACCAACCAGCGGTTACACCTGCTTGTTAAAACACCAGTTCGCCTCAACATTAAACATGGAAAGGCAGAGAGTTGGCCCACCGGGGTGGAGTTCCGCCGGCGCTGGCGCTGGGTGATGTCCGGCGTGCTGGCGGAGGACGCCCTCCAGCGCTCGGCGGTGCTCGGGTGCGGGTGCTGGTGGGAGCAGGCGTTCAGCGGGCTGGCGGAGGCTGAACGGGAGCAGTGGTGTGAGTCTGGGTGGAACACGGACATGCAGAGAGGGCGGGAGGGCCGGGGTCAGGGGTCGGGGGTCGGGGCTCTCACCCAGACCAGCATGCAGAGAACAGACAGGGGAGCAACACGGCTGCAGCGACGACCAGCGCCACAGGAATCAACCCAACAAAGGTAATGTTTTCTGATTCATGCTCTTGTTTACATCAGAGTTGGGTTTTGTTAGCTTGTTTAGCTTAAAGCTGGATCTCAGCTGACTTCACGCCGCTTCCTTGTTACAACAGAGAGGTCACATCAGGGCTTCACACTCACGGGAGTCGCTGCTGTTGAGAAGGGCGGCGGCGCTCCGGCTGCGCGCCAGGAAGGACAGCGTCGGGGTCATGAGCCTCTCCACGATGCGGCTCTCCCACGGGCTGAGGCGCAGGCTGCGGGCTGACACGAGAGGAAGGCTGTCAGACGGGCCCACGCAGGATGACGGGCACGCTCACACACACACACAGACACGGGCACGCTCACACACACACACACACACAGACGGGCACGGTCACACACACACACACACACACACGGGCACGCTCACACACACACACAGACACGGGCACGCTCACACACACACACACACACACAGACGGGCACGGTCACACACACACACACACACACACGGGCACGCTCACACACACACACACACACAGACGGGCACGGTCACACACACACACACACACACACACACACACACGGGCACGCTCACACACACACGGGCACTCTCACACACACACACAGACACGGGCACGCTCACACACACACGGGCACGCTCACACACACGGGCACGGTCACACACTCACACACACACACACACACACACACACACACACACACACACACACACACACACACACACACACACACACACGCTCACACACACACACGTGGATGAAAGTAACGGTCTGACACACAGCTGATACCGTGGGCCATAAAGTGATCACACGATGAACCAAGATGAGCCACTTTCAGCGGCAGACAGTTCATTTTGACCACTCACAGTGACACAAACACCCGCGTGTCTGATGACTGGAGCCCACTTACACACAGCTGCAGTCAGCGCTGATGAGTTCAGTGTTGCTCCAATAAAGGAGCCGCTCTGTTATTACAGCTCGACATGAGGATTCCGCAGTGAGGTCCAATGCTTTAACATGATGGGTGGAAAAGACAGCACACGCACCGAGACGTCAGCAAAGCAGACAGAATCCCCGAGATGAAGCGTCCGTCTGTGAATGTGTGAATGCGTAACGCAACAATTCACTCTAGTGTGATATTTGAAACGTCTGTCTAAAACTCATGGCCACAGTGAAACACAGGCCTCTGGGCTTAAGCCACCTCATGGACTGACTCTTCCACCATGAGGTCGCTTCGTGCGGCCCCTCGCGTGCTCGTCTTTCGCCCGTGTTCCGCTTCGCCGCGTTCACGTGCGCGGACGCCATCACCGACGGCAGCAGTGCATTCACAGCGGCGCTGTCAGGTGGGAGCTCTGTTATCGGCAGCACAGCCCGTCACGTCGCCTATTCACATGTTTTATGACTAACCGATAACGCAGCCGCCTCCTGTTGCTAGGCAACAGTGGATTCTCTCCTCCTCCTCTTTCTCCAATGCGGCAAAAAGGAGGCTGAGCCGCTGCCTGGTGCTCGCTGTTCACCTGGAGGGAGATTGACGCCTGCATCTATAGGAGTTCCCTCAGTCACAGACTGTTACTGCTGCGACGTGCACGAAACAGCAGCAACGACTCACGGCTGTGGCTCTGGGAAGATTGTGCCTTAGTCTCAGGCCTGAAGGATGGGAGCGTCTGCGTTAGTGGTCACAGAGGACGAGAAACGCTGCCGAGCTGAACTGCTGATTGCACTGTGGGTAATAGGACATATTATGGGATGAAGACGGTGCTGTAGCATGTAGCAACTTAAAGTAAGGAGGAAATGAGTTTGATTATTAACTACTGCTGACACAAACGTATCTTAACAAATTCTGGCTTTCTACCACTCAGTAAACACTGAAACATCTGATATTTATGGTCCCCAGAGGTTGAACCCTTATAACTCAATAATTCAAGTATTGTTAGATTAAAATTAAATAGTAAACGTTTTTCAGGAAATATAATGACTTCTGAACTTCCATTGACATTTTTCATCATCATTAGATAACATTTTGGTTTTAGGACATACAGAAAACGATTTTCCTTCAAGAAATAAAATAATGACTTTGCTAAATAATTATTTACATGTTGTTTTTCTGTTACAAGCTCATATAGTAGCAAATCTCAAGCAACAGTAGCCTTTTAGCTGAGCTAAGGTTTCAGACACAGTTATAATAAACATACGAGTTGTGATGTAACTGTAAAGGTAGAAACTACATATAGAGTTAGAATCTAAACACATTCTAACAAATCTCATATCTGACGCTGTGTAAAGCATCCACACTGTAAAGAAGAGCTCCTGTGCATTCAGCCACAGTATCATATCATATCCACCACCACACAGGGACAACCGAAGAGTGACAGCATGGAAACGGAACCTGAGAATCACACGTATCAACGTAAATCACAAACTATGGCTCAGTGATGTCGAGGTGAAACCAAGGCTGATCCAAAATGCAGGAGAGACGCAAATCAACAACCACCACCAACTGAAATTAAAGGCCACAATGCATATGAGTCCGTGAGACGAGTGGGGGGTGGGTGGTAAATGACCAGTCACCAAGCACAGGCAGGCAGGCAGCCACCAAAGACGACAGTTATAACAGCAATAATAACGAAAACCAAAACCAGATTAGAGGAGGAGGGAGGGGATGAAAAGGAAAGGGGAGCGGGAGGAGGAGGAGGAGGAGGAGGAGGAGGAGGAGGCCTGGTGGACACTGACGCCGGCTCGTCCTTACTTCTGCTGGGGGAGTTCCAGAGCGTGGCCGAGGACTTGGACAGCCTGTTGTTAATGACAGGGTCCACCTGTCTGGGCAAGTTGACCGTGGAGGCCGAGCATCTGCCTGCACCGGAGAGAACGCAACACACAACAACTGTTCACAAGCCAGCTGGGTGCAAGCGGCCCGTCTGAGGGCCCGTCTGAGGGCCCACAACAGGCCCGGACTCACCGCCGCCCGGGACGAGGGGGAGGAGGGGCGGGGAGAAGGTCTGAGGTAAGCATGGGAAGGGTGTGGTAGGTACTGGATAGATCCCACTTTCTGAAGCAAATACTGCCCTCAACATCACACGCGCTCACATTCAGCAGCTCTCACACTCTGTGGGCGAGAAGCTTGACCTCGGTGTCAGACGCAGCCTCCGCGTCGGCCTGAACTCTGGAATTAGCTCATCGCTCAGACAGACACGACTCACGCTCTTTAATCCTGGCTGCTGCTGACTTCACATGCGGGGAAGTGACACCTCAAAGCCCGTTTTGGCCAAAAAAACACAGACTCCGGCGCTTTAAGGTCTCGATCCTCTGCTTCTTCGCGGGCCGTTTCCCTGAATTGCATCATTCGGAGCATTACGTGATGTTGGTCTCGTCAGCGTGACTGAGCTCAGACTCACTTTCTCGGCGCGAGGTCTGGTTGAGGCCGCCCGCCCAGGACCAGCGCTGCTGCCGGATCTCGGCCCACGTCTTCTTCGTGGACCTCTTGATGGCGGCCTCGTATCGCTCCTGGAGGACGGTGAGTGGGGAGTTTAGTGCGACGCTGTACGAACGCGTGCGTGTGTGTGTGTGTGTGTGTGTGTGTGTGTGCGTGTTTCTCACCTTGTTCTTCTCTAGTTTCTGCCTCTGCTTCTCCTCCAGCAGCGCTCGGCGTCTCTCCGCCTTCAGCCGCTGCTCCTCCAGCTTCCTCCGGCGATCCTCCAGCTGACTCTCCCTCAGGCGCCGGGCCTTCTCCTCCTTCTCCAGCCACTGGGCCTTTTTCGCTGCTGAGGAGTCACAAAGAGAGGATGGAGAAATGATTCATCACCTCCAGCTTTTCTTGGAGCTCAGCTCCACAGATGAAGCAGATGGAAGTGTTCCTTCCAACAGTAAATAAGCAGAGGTGTCCTGCTGGCGTTTACAGCAGCTCCCTGCAGATGCCACGTCTTCTTTGCACAGACGCTGCTGTGGCTCATTTCGTAGAGGAGCAATTAAACAGCAATTGATCCTCGTAAATGAAGCTGCCACCGCTGTTCGCTCTTTCTCTGATATTCATCTCAGCGCGTACGCGGCGAAGGGGTAAGCGGATAAGGTGGGTGGGTTACATGCTGCAAGCGTGAAGCACGTGCAACGCAAACGCTTTACTGGCTCCATCATCTCTGTGGAGATGAGAAAATATGACAATGTTTATTATCACAGCTTCAGACTGCAGCAAACTCAACTGATCCCAGAGCAGCTGCAGCTGAGATCCCCGATAACAGTTCCTCTGTGACTGTGGCGTGGCTGCAGCGTGACCACATTATTGATGCTAATGAAGGTGGTAATTAAACGTAATCTGTCTGAGAAGGCCGGTCGCGGTTCACGCTAATGACGGCTCATTTTTGACGCCGAGCGCCTCCGGCCGCGAGCGGCGCCGCTGCAGGGAAACGCCCACCGAGATCTGCTGATGGGCTGCTCTGAGAAAGCCGCGCATTATCATCACGCTGCGTTGTGTTCTGCAGCCGGAGCATGAAGCCACGATTACAGATATGGGACGTGCATGCTGGGAGCAAAACAACAAAGCACGCCTCCACTGGAGGCTCACAGGGTTCATACGTTTCACTGATGATGAGAGAAAAGCAAAAGGCGGTCGGAGGCCGGGCTCCGGCCGCGTGGGGGGGGGTGAGACCCGCGTCATGGCCGCGAGTGTTCCCCTGCGGCGCCAGCGGGTCTCGGTGAAGTCCCTTACCTTGCAGCTGGGTTTGCTGTTCTGAGAGCCGTGAGAGGAGAAACAAGAGACGTCAACAAGCGTCAGAGCACACGGAAAGGGTTGAGAGCAGAGTACAATAGAAGCGGTGGGCGTCCATGCATGACGTTAGTGACAGGACTCTGAGGCTTCGTGCTTCATCACAGTCAGTGCTGGCGGCTTCTTACCGATGTAGCGCGCTCGCTCCTCCCGCCGCTCCTTGGCCAGTTTCTGTCGCTGCTCTGAGCTCATTGAATCTATAGACAAATAATGACATATTCATATTTCAGTAACGACAACATGTCACAGAGGATACATACAGGACAAAAGTGAACCCATTTTAACCGAAAGCCGTAAAGCAGGACAAACAAGGGTGATGGGACCTTTCTTGGGCTGAGGGCTGCCGCCGCTGCCCGGGGTGCTCGGCCGGACATCTGTCCTGGAGGACTCCTCCGTCTTGCTGGGCGTCTCACTTTTGGGGCTGGAGTCTGTTCTGGAGGAGAGGTCCGTGATGGCGGAGTCGTTGGGAGTCAGGAGCTCCTTCCTCGGACACTGAGGGTCCGTCTGCAGAGGCAGAGCTGGACGCGAGGACGGAGAACGACAGCTCGGTTAATACAAACATCTCCATTCACCCACTTTGTGTGTCACTGGCAATAAACACTCCACTAGAATCATGCAACGTTCTCATTAGCACCACTCCTGTCTCATTAGAAATCATTAACATCCTTTTCACACGCCGTCAGTCGAGGTGAGGAGGGGCCGTTACAACACCAGCAGCAGGTGAGACACTCGTGTGGGAACGGATCTGGATTTGTTTTGAGTGAGCTGAAGGTGTAAAACACAGAGCGACTAAAACACATGGATTCATCCTGTAGCAGAGAATGAAAACACTACAGATGTTTGTGAACGTTTTAGAAGAAGTGCTTCCACACGGGGATAATTAGTGATGAATTGATTAATTACACCCACAGGGACACTTAAAATGATCTGTAAACTCCCACGACGTCGCCACAGGTCAAAACAAACCCCCTTTTAACCACTGCGTCCCGTGAGCCTCTTCAGCTCAACAAAAAGAAAGATCCTGTTCCAGGTTTCACGATGAACTGCTTCCCTCAGACAAAATAAATATCTACTGGACTCTGGGGCAGGGCATTTGAAATCTACCACCAGGTTTGAGTCTTAATTGGTTCTGAATGGGGAATCATGGGCTTAATCCTCGCTTCCTTCCTGCATCCCGTCACACGGGAAGCGGTGACACTGCTGCAGCGCTGCATGGAGGGGAGGGAGCGCAGCAGCAGAAGGGACAGTGTGCTGTTCTTCAAGGTGTGCGATCCATGAGGAAAGGACTGGAAGCCTGTTCTAATGATAGGAGAACATCTGAACAGCAGAAGCCTGGACACAAGGTGGGATCCCGTCCTCTCCAGGCAGACGACAATAGGCAGATGGAGCGTGACTCTCCCCTCAGACTCGTCCAAACGCTCACCGAACCACATAAATCACAGATTAACGCCGGGCTCCCGTCCAGCCGCCCCACTGTTCTTCACTGCACACAACAGTAACGGAGGGACAGGACGCCAACGTGCGTTTGTGTTTGGGAGCGACCGCATCGGAAAAGGATGCGGATCATGTTCCTACCTCATGTCGAAAAAAGGATTAGGGTTTAGCAGAAAGAGGATTGCAGGGCTCCTCCTTACACGAGGAGATTACTTGTTCACCCAGTGTGTCTGACTCCTTGAATTTGATCAGTTTACCAGCTTTATGTGGCTTTAAAGGAACCGAGGCAACAATGCAGTTAAGCAGAATTACATGAATTCCTTTCCTAGAATTTATACACTTTTAAATATGTTGAATAAACATCGTCCCAATGATTACACAACCACTGTAACACCATTTACCTTGTATCAGATATAATAGCATTGTCTGTGTTTCATTATTTATTCTTATAAGTGTTGTCATTTCATGCTTATATCTGGGCTCTTTCATCTCCCATGGTCTCATGGTCATTGTCGTGCATGTGCAGAAAACAGCGCTGACTCCAGCTGGTTTTGACCATAATTACACTGTGGGTGTGGTTGTGCGTTTTCTGTAGGAGCGCTCCCAAAAAGGAGCGATGATCAAGCACAACAACAACCCAGACTCAGTGACAGAGTGCGTTTAGCACAGAAACACAGTTTGAGCGTGACGGGTTCTCGCCGCGTCTCAGGTTTCTGTGCCACTGTGACAGACTCTGGGTTTATAAATAGCAGTAAGCACCACGCTGGGCATGTCGGCCATAAAAGGGACGGGCTTCTGTCCAGGCACCTTGGGACAGCACCAGATTTACCACACAACTCAACGTCTGGTAGAATCCATCTGGCACAAACATGTCTGAACCAGTAACGGAACAAAGAGCAAAGTGGGTCCAAACGGGTTGGTTTATGACGTAGAAACTCTGCTCTCAGGCAGCTAATGAACGGAGGCCACTAAGAAATGCAGAACATTTCCTCAAGTTGTCCCTGAAAACAGCTGCAAACTCAGAAGCAGTAGCGTCACAATAGAATGTTATAAATGTTTCTATTTCCAGTATTCAGTTCCCTTTAATTTACTCCCTAATTCCTCCAAAGTGACACAAATATGCCTAAACTCAAATGTATTCCCTTTAAAATGTTTACACTGTAAACATTAACTATAATACGACATATACACACAATGCAGTACATCTATCTGTGTATGTACAATATAGCATGTACTTTATATTGTATATACGTGATTAAAGATGGAGCAGATGTCCATGTGAAGCAGGTCACGGTCTATTGTGTGTGTGTGTGTGTGTGTGTGTGTGTGTGTGTGTGTGTGTGTGTGTGTGTGTGTGTGTGTGTGTGTGTGTGTGTGTGTGTGTGAGTGATGAGTGGGACATGTTGGATCTGGGTTGGGCTCGACCTCAGGAATCTGTGGCATTCCCATTCCTCCTGCACGCGTCCATAGCACAAATATGCGTCCGCACCAGACGAGGAGCGTGAAGAGAATCAGCCAAAAGAGAACGCGTTCACATATGCAATGTGTCGTCATAGCAACAGCATAAGGTCTCATCGTTTCTAGCTCCATGAACAAACAGATTCCTGCAGAAGGCAGCGAGCGGCTGCTGTGTGTGAGGGCGCTCGTATGATGTCTTCCTCTAAGGACAGAACGGACGGAAACGCTTCAGGGAAACACGCCCCAGGGAAAAACAGAGGAAGAACATTCCTGGGAGCAACAAAAGCCCAAACATGAGCCTCAGCAGGGCAGAGCATGAGGTAATGGCCAAGTAATGTCACCCAGAAAACCACAGCAAAAAAACACTAAAACCTAGAGGGCGGAGTCGACGAAAAGGTTACACAGTCCAGAATGAAGCATGCGTGAAAAAAAACCCACCAGGAACAAAATGTCAACGCGCGAACGGCGTCCGACGACACAGGGAGACTTCAGGCCCCGCGCTCGCACGCTGAGGCCTGCAGACGAGCAGCTGTGTCAGTAATGAGCTCCAGTTGTCACCGAAGGGAAAATACTACGAGATACAAGCTCCATTTTAAAAGTCCCCCAGCTGTTGGACTCGCAGCATTGTGTGTTTGGTTCTGACCGGACGTGAACCGAGCCTTGACGCCAATTACGCCTTGATGGCTTAAGAATATAATATATAACAATATAACTTTTAGTGGCGCTAGCTTAGATTTTTATGTTTCCAGATGAGTGGCTTTAAATTCAAACGCTATTAAGCGTTTCCAAAGCTGTACATGACGGCTGCAGGCATTCTAGTAGTGACACAAAATGCATGATGGGACATTTCACTCCTTTAGTCTGCGCCCAGAGCATCCTGAAGAAACGGCCAAGGTCCATTCTGGGCCTTTTATCCTTGATCTTAATACACTGACTGTCAGAAAACCTGGAATTAAAAATATTAACTAAGAACAGAAGCAGCTCAAAGGCATCAGGGTAAAAGTGGTGCCAGCCAGAGGGACGTCCAGGTGAAGTCACAGAGACTCTAACTGAGCTACGCATGGATCACAAATACCGCGTCCATTCATTATTCAGTTCTTCCTCTTCATCACTAAAAGGAAGTCGGTCGAGTGAAGCTTTCTGGAGCAATTTAAAGGGTGACAGCAGCTTTTCTTAGACAGAGGGAAGTAGCTGGGACTTGGTTTGTTTTGACCGTTGTCAGGGAGTTTCTCTTCCCTGACTCAGGCTGCAGCGTCGTGAGGTCATCAGCGCGACAGCACAGCAGGAAGGCAGCAATGCGAGGGTTCAGCACCAGCAGCACGAGCACCACGGCCTAATGAGTCACTGTGACGAGCACAGGAAGCTTGAAGTAATACCTGTGTTTGTCGAATGACTCTGAGAGTTTCAGTAAAAACACACGCATCCCAGCCGCCGCTCACTTGTTTTGGACTTCATAAGTAGGACATGACTGCGTGTGTCTGACTAATGTGGGCCTGGCAGCGGAGTCGCTGTGTTGACGGTCTGAGTTTCATCTGAGCTGAGCTCTGATTTCAGCCGCCGTCGCAGCAGCACAACAAACCGAGGTCCTTAAAGCTGCGCTCATAGCGTGCGAAGACGCAGACGTTTTATTTGTAGCTGCACTGAACTATGCTGGGCTTCCATCCTTCACTCTTCTTAGAATGAAAGCAAGAAAACAGGAAGGGATCATGTGATGCAGCACATGATGACGGAAAGTCACACAACTAAGAGAAAGTCTCCCCTGTGCTGCGTGTTCGGCCGCTGAAGGTCACGTCCAGATCAAATAATGATATAATGATATTTGTTGTCCTGCCGCCCACATTAAATGCATTTGCCATCGCACCGTCTCCAGGCAACAAGCCATAAACGGTGCTCTAATATTAGAGGCTGCAGGTCGTGTGACTGAGTGTAAGTAAGCATCAAATGTATCAGGGCTGTTGGACACACACGAGCACAGTCATGCACTTCAAAGCAGCAGAAAGGTTCTCAGCCAGTGGCTCCCCTGAGGCCGGAGCAACCAATTAACCAAACTCCCAGGCCGTGCTGCAAGGCACCATGGGTAAAAGAGCAGAGGAGAGACCAGACAGATGCAGTGGAACACCTAAGTACAGAGAAGACGCAACGTCTCGTTAGCTCCGGTTGGGCCCGGGGGTCCTAATCAATACCGCAGGCTCTGTGTAAGACATCAAAGCGACTCCCCAGCATCAATATTTAACTTTACAGAGCAGAGCTGCTCAGACTCTAGGGACAAATTCACGGGACTGTTACAACAACTGGAGCAGAAATAACACCTCCACGTTTTCCCTTACTTCGCCGTCATTAGCTGTGAAATAGTCAAGGTGTCGCTACAATGACTCTAATCTTTATGACAGATCCCTTTATGACTAAACTCAGCCTCAGTCCGCTTCCTAACAGGATTATGCCTCAACCTGGATTATTAATATCAACCTCCCATTCACGAGCTCTGCTTTGTGAAGGCAGGATGCGAAATGACTAATCTGAGCATGAGCTGTGAGGGAGCTCCATCCGCGCTCCTTCCTCGCGCTCGCCAGCAGAACGGAGCATTTCCTCCCCTCCGTCGTCACGGACGTGAGTTACAGCCGCTGACGTGGAGCTCGGGGAGGAAGGCTGCTGCGGTGCCTCCTCCCGTCGTCTTCGCCTCTGAGGATCCGCTCCGCGCACAACAAGGCTCCGGCCTGTTTCCTGGAGTCACATCCACTCCTCCCACCGGCGCGTGGAGGCACTGGAGCCCCCGAGCCACACTTGATAGGAGGACTGGAGCCTCAGATTCTAACGGAAACTATGTAAAAAATGGAAACGACTCAAGAATAAAACCTGTAAAATGTACAATTCTCATGCCTTTCTCTCAGTTTCAGCGTTTAGGCTGAGACTGACTGCGAGCCACAGGCTGGAAACGTCAGCACGGCTCAAATCAGGATAAAGAGACGCACTCATCTGAGAAGCAGTTCAAACTCCTGCAGAAACAAGAGGCAGAGTAAAGCAGGCGGCGCCGCTCCCATTGTGCGGCGCCGACAGAGAGTCTTTGAACGTGTCGGGTCTTGGAGAGAGGCCGGGCTCGATTCCGCCACTCCCCGAATGTGAAAGGAGGCCGAGGTTTCCTCAAAGCGGACCTGCCGCTCCGCTCTGGGCTGCTGCAGCGCCAGCAGGCACAGCAACAGGCTGGTGACTGGTTCCAGGGCGTGCGACAGGAGGCCCGAGGTCAGGGCGAGTGTGTGCAGGGTTTGGATGGTCTTCATGCATTAGGGCTAAAGCACAGGTCGGACAGCCCTTAGTCCTGGATAAATCACTTTGATATGGGATTAGGACCTGCCGCAGCTCTGCCGACACACCAGGCTGCACAAACAGCCCACGGTCGGCTCTCCTTCCCTGACAAGAACGAGGCTGGCAGCTCTCAGAGAGGACTCAGAGACAAAGAATGCCGGTGTTTATCTAAGGCCTCTGCCGAGTTCGGCGTCCGGCATTCCTGATCCCGTCACGCGTTGATCATCCCCGCTGAAAGCTGCAGCTCCTCAGCAGACGGCCCGGGAGCACAGCACACGTCGCTTTTCATCCCCGACCACCTTTAGCCCGGCGGGTCGACTGCAGAACAATGCGGGCTTGTTGGGGCTGTCAGTGAACGCACCGCAGAGAGGTTCCAGCACAGAGGGCTCCTGACTGAAGACAGCTTGGAAGTTGACTCACAAACACACACAGGATGACGCCTCCCATCTGAATAAGCCTTATCCGCTGGAGTTGCACTCGTGGTCACGAGGAAGAACGGGGGCTGAGAGATGGTTGAAAAAGTGGGAGCGCTGCAAACTAATAACTAGAACTACATTTAAATGGTTCAAAGGCTGTATTTTCTTGTCTTAACAAACTAGTAAATGAATATTTTGGTTCAGAATGACTTCAGTGACTGTGTTTTCACTGTTGTTGACCAAGCACAAAACTGGAAAACCAGTTAACTGCAGCTCTTATTGTTTATCCATCAGAGGAACCATTAGAGTCGAAGTATTAAAACAGGACTGTGTTCGTTAAGGACCTGTTATTATGGTAATATTACATTATTACACATTCATGAATGCGTGTGCTGTTTTGCTCTTAGTTACAACTAAAACTATAATAGTTACTACAGCCGACCTGCTGTTATGGTGCTTTTCTTCATCTTGCTATGACGTGAACACACAGAAACCCACACGCATCGAGCACCACCACCACCGCAGCCTTTGCAGTGGTGAAAACCTGCTGCAGACGCTTCTGCCTCCGTCCTACGGATGCTCTTCCCATCAAGTGTTTGTGGGGGAAGGGCCGCCGAGCGGAAAGTCGCTCCCGCTACACAGGTCAAGGTGACGGATGTCTGCAGCAGTGGGGCCTATTTCGAAGTCACAATATGAATCCGTGCATTGGTTATACTCAATGCGTGGATGTACAGGACTCCACCCACTCAGCTGGAGAGAAGCGGCCAGAGGCACAAACCACCAGCTGAAGATGCAGATGTGTAACCTCTGCCGCACCCGGTCATCTGGGCTGCCGACGTGCCCCTGAGCAATGATCTGAGCCCATGACACAGATGGAGACCACGGTGATTAGAGTGAGCGTTGCAGGGATCTGGCTGGCTTCAGATGCCCCAGCTCTCCAGTGTCAGGGCTGCATGGTTATATATGTGGGCCATTTTCACCCTGTGCACCACTGACGTGTTTGGTAATGGAGACCGCCGCTCAGTGCAGCAGTTCCAGGCTCTGTGCGGGTCAGGAGACGCAGACGGTTCGACTGGGCCCAGTAGTTAAGAGGCGAAAACGTGCAGTTTGCCCCATTTTAGAGAAGGAAATCTGATCGGATGCAGTGGAGCGGATGATGAAATGAAATTGCTCAACAAGGTGCGTTTAATAAACAAGTAGAAACTGTGACGTTGTCATTTTAGGGTGTATTCATTAAATGTGTTGGGAAATAAATCATGCTTAATTACTGGACTCCTAATTCCACCAACCCACTATCACTAATTACACAGTAACGTTATTCATGACCTATTTTTTCTACTGACCGTGACATACTCACGTTTGTCTGTTAGTGTCAGCTTCTCCTCGAAATGAAGCCCAAGCTCCTTATAATCCATTGTTTCCATTCAGGCGGTTCCCAGTCCCTTTCCAGTTGCTGTCATTCCTCAGAGTCGCACAAGTACAGGAGATGAAACTCCCGGTACCGATCGCCCAAACACGCCCTTTTTAAAATCCAAGCGAAATAGAGGAACGGAGTGGATGAAATACGTAAAAATGAAATACGGTCCGACTGAAAACAGGGGAAATATGTAAAAGGCTCAGTTAAAGCACAATCCTGTGTGTGTGTTGGTAAAACTGGAGCGTCAATCCAATACAGTGGGTCTGCGTGTGCTCAATGGAAAATCTACAGTGTGAGAATAAAACGCTCGAGTGTGAATCTAGCAAAGTAAAAGGTGTGACAAAACCTACTTCCGGGAGTAATTTTCAACATAAAATAAAGCCCCAGAACCTGAAGCGTTTCTGGTAGGAAATCTTATTCAGTTTGCATTGACGTAAACGCTTTTTGTTAGTGATGTAGTGTTTATGATATCTTTGTACATGGTTTGATAAATAAATAATTATTAAACAACAGACTATTTAAAGTCGTTTTAATAGTCCTAATCAGAGTTTTCTATTAAAACTAATACATTAAAAATCTAATAAATTAAAACCCCTCAACACTATTTAGACTTTGCAAAATAATACCATTTTGGACTTGAATTACAGCGATATGAATGACAATGAGACTTTAAAATAATTCTATTTACAGCAACAAAAAATAAAGTTTAGTTTTTTTTGTTTTTACCGACTAACCGTCAACGCGACAGTATTATTGTGAAGGCAGAAAGTTTGATTTCCGGTTGGAGTCTCGTCTTACTTGACGCCACCGATCAACGCGAAAAACCGCATGCCGGACAAACGGGGTCGTACCAACACTCTCTCCAGGGAGGAAACCCCATTTACCTGTTACACGCTAGTAACAGTAATCGTCAACCAAAGGCACGTGACCAACGTGGACTAAGTCGCGTTTCCTGCCGCCGTGTTGCTGTGAGCAGTGTCAGGACAGAAGGAGCTTTTTCAGTGACGAACCCTGTGATGGTCTGATCCATCAGATGATTCCCAGCAGCTGCTGCCTGGAATGAGGTGAATTGTCATAACAGAGAGGCTCGTACCGCAGTAAATTAATTAACGGACTGGTACACTCAGCATATCCAGCGAATTAAGTTAATAAACTACATACAAATATGTAATTACTGAAGAACTAATGGAAATAACAGATAACAATTGTGTACAATTCTAAGAAGCACATGATTTCTTCTGGGGTTTTTTCCCATTCTCAATGATGTCATCTAGAGGAGGAACGGGACAGACAAGCCTGCAAGTTCCTCATCATGACCACCAGATGACGTCACTCAGTCTGAAGTTTAAAGGGCATAAATCATTGTTAAACTATGCCTTTTGTTGAACACAAAACCTGTAGTTTCAAATAGATCAATGCAAAGTAGCCGTTCATGTCCATGTGCTGTGCCAAAGGTTGACTTTCATAGTGAGAAAGCAGTGATGGACCTGGTGAGACAGGACTGGAGCATATCTCTATTAAAAGTATTGCATTATAAATAAACAGGCACCTCATTTTGATATGTATCACATTGTGGTAAATGATAGATGACAAGCTGATTAATAGTCAATATAACCTCCTGCAGGAGACAGGTCTGACTGAAGATTAGCATCAGGAGGAAACCAAAGCGAACCCTGAAGTGCAGGATTAAATTCATGTACCAATGTATTAGGAACATTTGGCCTAAATAGCTTAAGGCAGGAAAATAATATCATTATCATCATATACGTTGATATTTTAAAATGACCACTGATTTACTGCATCATGAGTCCTGAACCAGATGAAGACGGAGGAGTCTGGTTGCAGCACGGCTGCTGCTGGTCAGAGCAGGGTAGATAATGTGAGGTTTTACTTTTTAGCTATGCTAAATGCTAAAAAGCCAAATGTATGTGAGTGTTACCAGGGGAGATAAAATATGCATGGCCCACTTAGTGTTAGTGAAGACACCAAGGACTTTATAGGCTTCAGGACTCGAGACGCTTAGGCTGCAGCTGATATGGAAAACGTCTTAACATTCATATATTCGGTGTTGGTTCTATTTCTTCTCTCCCATTCCTCGTAGTTCAGTCAAAAACTAGCGTGTCAGATAAAACAAAAATTCTACGTTTTATTAGTTGGATCTGCTAATAATCTTTAATGCAGTAAAATACTGCTAATCAATCAATGGAAAGGGAGCAGCTCCATCAGGTCTAATGGAGCTGGATCTGACCCGTGTGTCTGTGGGGGAGGGAACTGCTCTGTAGTTTAGTCTGGAGTCTGTAATGGCGTAAGGGAATGGAAAGTGATCCTGTTTCTCGTAATACAATGTCTGGAGGATTTCTTGTCAGGCTGCGTGAACAGAATATCTCAATTTTCACTCTGTTCCTTTAGAGAAATAACATTTTGTGTCTTTGGTGTCCTTGCTGTAAACATGAGCTGTTTAACTAGAAAATGCTGCTACTGTGGGTCACGTGTTACACAGGGAAAATGTGGTGGGCTATAGTTCTAAATACACAACCTATTTATGAGAGGTCTGTAAAAGGCTGTGGTGAAAGCCCTCTTTGTTGCAGTGATGAGACCCAGACACAGAGGAGTGAGACGACAGACGCTCCGTCTCACCAACATGCTGGTACACGAACTATTAGGCAGGTACAGTGTGATGGACCATGTTTGCCATTTGTATCATCAGGTAGCTAACAGAGTTCATGATCAATAGGACTTCCATTAAGGAGAGTGCGTGTCCACACTCGCCTACACCTGACTGACACATAGTTGGGTTCAAAGCCTTTCATAAGTCCACAGAGGCATGTGGTTAAAAGGAAGCACAGACCCAAAGCACACTTAAAACACTTGTCTGGACCCTCCCAGTGTTGTTCACTGGAGGGGGCCCAGTTCTGTCTGCAGCACGTCGTTAAAAAATGCTCCTCTCGTTGTAAAAGCACAATGGTTTGGTTTTCCACGGCGACTACACATATTTGGAGCGCTCAGTGCTGAAGTCAGAGGCTGAATATAACTACAGCTGCTACAGTGTGGGAGTCAAGCATGTTTCCAGTTGGTGTGGTTACCAAGAGCAGAGCCGGGGAAAGATGTTGTGAGCAGACGTTATGGAGAAAACCGATTCAGCTAAAACTGAGCTCTGTAAATATGACCGTATGACAACACACTGACAACTGATAGAAGAGCTGAGGTGGCTGATGTGCATTTGTTTTCTGGGTTAAACACAATCCCTGCCTCACGCACAGCCAGTCGCATTGCTCACATACAGGGCCGCGCTCCACCCTCCTGTCTGCTGTCTCACAGTTGCCACAGCGGTGTCTTCTCAAGCTCTCAGCTGTTATTGTGGCGTCCAACCCAGTGGACCAGCAGCTGCAGCAACACTTCTGCTATATCATCTAGAATAAGAGCATCAGGAATATGGGGCAAGGCTAAAACACAGTTCCTTACACTGAATTAGAATCATCTTCCACATGTTATCATCTTAGTGGCTCAGTTACAGTAAAAAGCAGACCAAATAACTGCAAACATTTAATTGTTTTCAACTAACAGTAATCTTAAAATAATTTTCACCAAGACACGCACCCCTGCGTAGAAGCCGTTGGATAAGGACAATGTCAGAAAAATGTCTATGCAGGAATCCAGACTTTGGAATCATTGTAAAAGAAAGACTGCTTTGTCCAAACCCGTGGATTATAGAAACCTGCAGAAAAAGACTCTGTAAATAAAATTCATGTTAATATAAATGTTAGCATTTATTTCTTGTGGCGCTTACCCGGTCCTGGATTCGCATCAGTCTGGCAGATTTGAGGTTTACGTTCAGTTGTGGAAGCGAACGCAGCAGTGGGCAAAGGATGCTTAGATGAGCTGTCCTTCCTGACAAGGTCATACTGCCCAGGGCCTGGTAAGGGGGGGTCCTTAGGTACAATCAGAGCTGGTGCTGATATTGCCAAATAATAACCCCTCCTTAAAACACAAATTATTAGCAGATTTCCATTTTTAATTTCCCAATAAGAACGCGTATCAGTAGGTAGCATACTGAAAGCCATTAATACGACATGTTTACTCACGGTAGCATGGTTTTCTTGGCTGGAATGCGGGTCTGATGTGGACTATAGGCTCCTGGACCGGGCACATGGTTGTCCACTAGAGCAGGGATTCTCTGAGTTTTGGACTTGAAGGGTGACAAGACTGCCTTTGAGCTGTGCTGGATAAAATGGTTCTTCACCTCATAGTGACCTTAAACAGTAGAGCACAAAAGAAAAAGCTGTAAAAACAAAATCCCGAAGAAGTTCAGACAGAGAACTGACAGAAAAAGGGAGATATTTACATGGTGATGGCATATTTCCATTGGGGTAAAATGTATTACGTCCAGTTTTTGAGAGGAAACCCGACGTTCCGACCACAGCATTAAGTCTCTCTCTACTGCCACAAGTGACCTAAGGAAAAGGAGGAAACAAACATAAACTACAGGGTACACAGCACAGTCTCAAATTGTCTCTCTTGAAGCAAGTTCTATAATTCACACATACATCATACTGATTTGGTGCTGGACTTTTTTGCTTGGGCCCATCCAGCTGCACAGCCACAGGCAACCTGAACACTCTGGAGACCCCAGTGTTGAAGTCATGCTTGTTCATAAAGGAGCTCTGTATGTTGTATACATTCGGTCCTGGGATGCTCCTCTGTGGATCACTGTAACCCCTGGGAGGCTATTGAAAAGGATGATTTGACTGATGATTTTAAATATTTCTCGTTTGTTCACAGACAGTCAGCAGAATCTAAACTAAGCACCAGCGGCTTTAATTAAAGCCACTAAATTCATATCCTTCATATTTTAGTTACTGCTGTTGTGTTGACCAGATGGGCTGCCATTAAGTACATACATGTGGTTTCAACCACAAAGCTACTATTGGATGAATTTCCATGACATCTGAAATCAAAGAAGGTACTAGAAGCTACTTTAACTCTATCATAAGACATTTCATTAAGCAGCACTACAGTAGTGAGTTTAGTGTGCAGAAATTACAAGTTGATGTTCTGACCCTGGATGCAACAAAGCCTGTAGTGCCTTTCTTAGAGAAGGAGGGACTTTGAGCTTCAGTGCTTGTGGTACAGCTGTAGCTGCCTGGTCCTGGATTTTCATTCTGAAACATGCAGATCATTACTGATGTTCAGAATTGCTTCCTAATACTTAAAATACTTGCAAAGTAAATTCCCTACCAGGCAAATGTGTGAGGAAAACCGCTTGGCCTGAGAGGAAAACCCTTTCTTTTCTTCATTTGTTATCACCACTCTTTGGTATTTTGTCGGTATTGAAGATGAGACAGTGTAACCTGGAGTCTTATCTGCAGGAAGATCAAAAGAGCCATTACGTCACACGCTCTATTATCAGGCAGTGCTTCTTTCAGGCTTCTTCTGAAGTTCCCTGACACGGAGGCCGTTTCTCAAGTATTTGTGGTAACTTTGCAGAATCTTACAGCCTGACATCTCATTTCTTATGCATGTTGCAAGTTTTACACTACAAATACTTATAGTAACGTGCAAAAGTCAGAATAACGCTAGCTAGCTAAAACATTGTCTCCAATCTTGTTTCATCCGATTAACTTGTTGGCATTTGCTAGATTTACCTAACAACATATTATTATTAATATTAGTTAATTAATAAAAATACAGCATACTATTTGTATTCATACTATTTATCTATACTTTAAATGAAGAGTTGACCCTACTTTAACCCCATATGCCAGAAAACGCAAATTTTATGTATTTAATATCTATTTGCTTTTTATAGAAAGGAAATGTTTCATTGAGACTCACTTTTATAATTTCCTCGGTATATGTTGCCCATGGCTCATCTAAATAATAAGCTACCTCCAAAACTACTGCTACAATTAGTAATTTTCAAGCAAGTCAACTTCTTAGAGGTTATTCCGACGTCCTGGCAGATCATGTTGCTATGGCGACGTAAAAACAATGCGACATGGTCCGATGTTGCCATGTTTGGTGATTTTACTTGAATTTGTTGGCACCAAGAAGCATTCCAAACACAAGCACACTACACATACACGGAAAGTTTCGTTCAAAAACAAGATAGAAATATTCATGAAAATGTGGTACGCTTCAAAACAAGGGTTGAATTCTATGAATGTGAAACTATTTTGTTGTTAAAATCTGGCAACGTCGTTTCTAGCGAACTCCTGTGTCTCAGCGCCATCTCCCGGTGACGTGGTAGCTGATCAGCGCGCGCTATACAAACCAACCAGCCGCTGTTTTGTTTCTAGATAGCTCGATCCATCATGGCGATGCATGCAAAGACGACTCCGCCACAGATCCCGGACACTCGCCGGGAGCTAGCTGAACTGGTGAAGAGAAAACAAGAGCTCGCTGTAAGTTCACGTTAAGCCTAACGCTAAATACATTAAACATAACAGCGATATGAGGTGTTTTATCAAGTAAAATTAAGGATCACTGCAACTTTGCTTATAACGTTTTCGTAAAACCTGCCCGCGGTTGAATGAGGCCTTGCTAAATGCTAAGCTACTGCTAGCATTTTCTAATGTAGGGTTGCTTAAATAGATAAGCCACACATCGTTATGTTACTGGTGTGTGACTTGTCTATTTAATGTCTTACAACAACCTTAGATCAAAACTTATTCACGTCAACCTGTAAACCTTAGCGCTACGTTTCGTTCACTAGAGCTCCAGCATTGCTGGCAAAACGTGCTAGCCCGTTAGTTAGCATAGCTACATATACCGCGCGATTTGTCGAAGTTCTCGCGGTATTATCGCTTTTGGCGTTAACAGATTCGTTATGAATTCGTGAAAAATAAAATTCAAACAGACATGCAGGCAGTCAAACCTAGTTTACATAAAAACACTAAATTCATTTAATGTCAATGCTTCAATGTTTGTTTGATGTTATTTGTTTTATAAGTTGGTATTGCACAGTTGTAAGTAACATCAAAATAATAAAATTATTTGCCTTGTTTTCCCCATTATCCTAGGAGACATTGGTGAACTTGGAAAGACAAATATATGCATTTGAAGGTAGCTACCTAGAAGATACTCAGATGTATGGTAACATCATCAGAGGATGGGACCGATACCTCACCAACCAAAAGTAAGCTTCAGTTAAGCAGCATCTGCCAGATTGCTTCATTCAATGGTTTTATTTACAGTTTTTATGTGATTCATATTTTATTCTGGCATTGTGCCATTTCCAGACTAAACAGTTTAACCTTTTTTTTTGTAATTTTAATAGAAACTCCAATAGTAAGACTGATAGAAGAAACAGAAAATTCAAGGAAGCAGAGCGTTTATTTAGCAAGTCATCTGTGACATCAGTGGCAGTAAGTATCTCTTTTACTTTAATACATATATTGCTAGCTTCATGGATAACAAGAACCTAATGTTCTGAGTGTCTGCCTTTTTAATTTGCAGGCAGTATGTGCGCTCGGTGGGATACCAGATCACATGAATGAAAAACGTGAGCTGCAAATCCTGGAAAATTCTCTCTCTCTCTTTCCCAATTTTCAACATTGTTTGAATTCTCTTTTTTTTTGCCTTATCAGGTGAAGCAGGCAGCGGAACAGAAAGTGACACCTCTCCAGATCTTCAGAACCAAGAGAATGAACCCAGCCAGGAGGACACAGAGGATGTGGATTCAACACTGCAGGACCTAAAGCCTCAGAAGGCTGCCTCCTCTTCCTCCTCGGGCAGCCATCACGGGAGCCACAAGAAGAGAAAAAACAAAAACAGACACAGGTACAAAACAAAGCTAAAAAACTTGTGTTCAATATGAGATTTTTATATACATTCAATATGTCTGTCTGCTTCATCTGACCTGAACTTAAAGTGTGTCGTGGCTTACACACAAGTATTTTAGAAGATGGGTTTGCTCTATAAATGAAGGCAGTTCTCCTCTATATGCACTAACCTCAGATTTTAGTGGAAAATTAATATTATTGCAACACCTTTTAATAATTATTGTTCCAATGTAACTTCTAGGGATACTGGTTTCAGGTCAGTGCGCTGTCCTTGCTGTAAGTGTTGTGAACCTGCTCAGTTTTGAGAGATCTTGAAACCAGAGCTGAGAAATACTCACATAAGCTTGTGTAATAAATGCACTGATTGTGCTTGTGTTATTATAAGAGACAACGTAGATGGATGGCCTGAACATCATGTGATAAAAAGCAGGTCTTTAAAGATGCGTTCAGGTGATAAAAGTCAGTTTGTTACTGACCTAATTAATGTTAAACGTGACTGTTTCTAACCACATTAACGCAGCTGGTGCTCCACCTAACACACTAATGAAGTGGTTATCTCGCTCTGGGAGACCTGCACTGTAAGGTAGACGTAGGGCTTTAGAGTCAGGTTGGTGAACTAACAGCTGCTGCTCTCTTCCTTCCCCTAATGCTGCTCCTCTCAGCCCTTCTGCCATGTTTGATTATGACTTTGAGTAAGTCTGGATTTTACTTTGTGCTCCTGTGACGTTTACATTCTGCCTGCCGTTGACTGCCTTGATCAACTTTTCCACTTTTTCTGCTCTGCCTGCTTCTGTTGCTGTAGCGTTTAAGTTGAAGACTGCTAGGACGTCATACTGCATGCCCAACACCGTCTTCTTTTGCATGCATATCAGTATTTAGCGCTTTTTAACCCCATTAGATTTTGATGCTTGGTTATGGGGTGTGTTCATATGTTCTGTTTTAGAATTGTTTTGAGTGTGCTTTGACAGTTCCAGCTGTTAAATAACATTGCTCTTCTTGTTAAATGGTGGGTTGGTTACAGATTTGTGCACCAAGTCGATTACACAGAGTCACTGGGTGTTTTGCTTTTGGCTTGTTGTTAGGCTGCTTCATGGTCCTGTAGTGGCAACGCTTTTACCATAAATGCAGTAAGGACCTGGATTCTGTTCTGGTAATGTCTAATGCAGCCTTGTGTTTTGTTGCAGGTTTGACATGAAGGTTAACAAGAAACCAAGAGCTGTAAGTGAAGTTCTGCTTCAAATCTGACTTACATGAAGGGTTTTTAAACAGCTCTTACTGTAGCCTTACCTTTGCAGCTCTAACTGCTCCTTAATTGTTTACGCACTCTTTCTCTTGCAGGATTATTCAACTTAACCAGGACGACGGGACGATCTGAAGACGTGAGGATACCTGTAGAGATACACAACATTTTGGGACTTTGTGAACTTTGCATGCCTTTTTTGGGGGGGGTGTCATACTTCCACTTGTACTGTGTGTATTGCTTGAAACATTCCCCCTGCAACCGACCCGCGGTTGTGACCTACCCATTAAAGTAGACGTATGGTGTTGTATGTTACTTCATCAGGCCTTATAAGGCCAACCTCCAGTAACACATCATCTTGTATATTGTTGAATAAAAGACTGTATTTATTATCTAGCTAATTTCCACATTTCTGATTGTAAGAAAGTTTCACCTTTTTGTTAAGTGTCAGGTGGTTGTATAAGCCCAGAATACCCACAATTCTTTTATTACGTGGTTTGTTTTGCAGAAAAATAAAAAAAAGCACCAGTGACATCTGCGTTTTAGTTCTTTACTGTCTGGAGCAGTTGTTATTCTTCAGATATCATCGTTCCCCTTACAGTTTGTGTAATGTGCAGTTTTCCACATGTTCACTAGGTAGCACCAGACCTCACGCTGTCAGCAGCTGGGCCATGAAATGCTTTAATGTTACTTCATTAAGTTAGTTGACTAGTTGATCCTACGTAATGTTTTGTTTTTTAATTATTATTCTGCAACACACATAAAAATGAGGAATGGTTATTTCATAAATTAATGTGAATACAATATATGAACTTTAAAATAACTACAAAAATCAAACAAAGGAAGCAAAAAAGTGAAATAGTTTGTTTTCCTCCTGTTGAGAGTCCACTGTACTCACTGTACTCAGCTCAGTCTGATGAATAACACTAAGCAGCGTGGCAAACAGCCTGCCTTGCTCTTTTCAAAGGTGTCAACGTGTCACCGGCTTTTCCATTAGTGTATGGGGAACATATGAGTTTGAGTCCTTTTTTTTATTCAGACTCTGTTCCACTGCTTCTGTGCCTTTATCTGTTTCCCAACCACTTTTCCTTGGATGGGTCACAGGAGCAACTCCAAGCTGTTTCCCAGTCACACATAAAGGTAACAACTGATTTCCTCTCCATTTCTTTGGCTTGTGGTCAGAGGTTGGACCCACACAGACACAGAAGAACATGCAAACACAGAGACCCCTATCTGAGCCCAGGAGAAGTGGAGTTGAAGCAGATGTGATGGTTAACCTGGAACACGAGGGGAGGAGGAGACTGATCTGCTGACAAACAGGCTTAAAGTAGAGGCTGACTGGAAGGAGTCCTGCAGACGCATTCCTCAGTTGCATCAGTTCTCCTTCCCAGAGTTTCATCTTTCATATCTGAGAACCTGAAAAGGGCCGAGCAGGTGAGATTAAAGAGTTTAAATGAGCAGCATGAGACACAGAGGGATGTTTCATTTCATTACCTGTTCTGCTGACTCATCTTTGGAAACATGCGTTCAGCGCTGACACCGGTTTGGAGACATGCTGCACATTTTTGGCTGAGCAGCATCATTTCCCGTCTCCTCCCTTGTCTAGTGAGACAGGCTGCGGTTTGGACCCGATCACATTTCAGCCTGTGACTCATTCACGAGTCACATACAACATGCGCAACATGGGGGACTACGTCACGGAGTCTGGCTGGAAACTCACAGGAACGAGCACTAGCTCCATTCCACACTCGTAACTGTGGGGCGTGTGAGCAATGAGGCCTGAACGCAGGCTGCAGCATATCAGCGCTTCATTTCCCGTCTCTTTAGGAAATTATGTGGAAAAATTTGGCGACGCGGCGTTTTAATTGCGCTGTTGGAGGCCAGACGTGAATTGCTCAGCTGTGGACATTTAATAGTAAATTATCTAATATTACTTGGTCTGATTATTCAGAGAAATATGTGGCGTAAATAGCTGAGTCTACAAATCAGGAAGTGACCATCTCCTTGACCTTTCAAGGTCAAGACCTTTTCAGCGTTGACTTTATCATCTGCTTCTGCAGCTTTTTGACCATTCAGTCCCCATCATCTAAAAAGGCTGTGACTGTGAGTCTCAGATGCGTCTGAAGTCTGTGCAGAGGCATGCGGTGGTGCGCAGCCCCCTCTTCTTCTGTGGTCTGCCTGTCGCCATAATGGCGTTTAATCGCTTCAACAGCCCACCAGCTGGGTCCCTGCCGAGGGCAGGATGACACGAAGCCTGCAGGCTGCGGAGCTTCAAACCCATCCTTCCTCCTCCTCCTCCTCCTCCTTTTGGGACCAAACAAGACTGTTCTCCTGCGTCCCCGCAAACAGGGTCAAACATATTTCAGGAAGAGTCATGGGAAACGCTGGGAGAACCCGCTGCGCCTTGTGGCCTCTTTATTTTTCATCTGGAGTTGATCTCGTGATTATATTTTAACAGCACATAAACAGCATTAACGCTGGCTCGTAAATGAAGTCACAGGAAATCGGTATGTCACAACGTGGCAGTTAAATTACGCGTGTTATGGAGGAGCGAGGACGCTGCTGGTGCTGAACAGCACCGGTCGGGACTCGCTGGGCTTCGGTCTGCGTTCTTCGCCTCTTTACACACGTGATTCTGTAACTCGACTAACCAATGAAGCGACCCTTTCACTCAAAGCTGGGTCCATGTCTATATATGAAGCTTCTAAAGAGTAAACAGCAGCTCTGGACTGATAAAGCCTCTGTATAAACACAGTCTGAGCAGGTCAGCGCAGCCGTTCTGAACTCTAAATATTTATGTACAATATGTATGTACGTAATAACCTTCGTAGGACCCCCCACTACAAACGGCAGGAAATCCAGGCAGACGTCTGGTCCCAACTCTGTCCTCAAGCTGTCGAGGCTGTTAATTAACTCATACGCCGTCTCCCGTTCGTTATATGATTTTTATTGCATGTACGGCAGTGATTTAAGCTGAATAGAAACCAACATATGTACAGGAGCAAATACAAGAGGAAGAGGATAAAGGCAGCTGTTTTTAAATAATTCCTTTACATTGTGTCAATGGGCGGTGATGACATTCACTTTGGTTTTTTCTAGCTGTCATAAAAACAGATAGAAGTGTTTACACATGTCATCTCTGCACTTCTTTATTATCAGAGTTGATCAGAGGCCGCGTGCTAAAGGCCGAGGTGCGAGCGCTTTGCCGTCGTGCATGAGCGCAGCGCGCGGAGCCGGGGCGCGTTGGGCTCAGTCGTCGCTGTTGCAGTCCGTGCACAGGATCTGGTCGCGGTCGGGGAAGAAGCCGGAGCCCACCAGCGACACGGAGCAGCGCGAGCACTTGAAGCACGGCTGGTGCCACTGCCGCTCCTCGAAGGAGACGTACTTTCCGTCGCCGAACCCTGCGGGACGCAAGTGCATCGCGCATTTAGTTTCATTCTGCCTCCCGAGTGGAGGTTTGATGTGGAGCCGGGCTGTGGCGCCGCGCTGACCTGTGATGGCCGTGTTGCAGCCCGCACACTTGATGGCGTACAGGCTGCTGAAGCACTTGACGCAGTACGGGTCGTCCCCCTGCGAGGTGAAGGGCTGTCCGGCCAGCGGGCTCTTGCAGCTGGTGCACAGGAAGCAGTCTTTGTGCCACACCTCGTCCTTGTAGGTCACGCCCCCTTTCGTCAGCGGCTGAGGCCACACGCGCCGCGCGTTAGCGTTAGCGTCACATTAGCAGCTGCGCACAAACCACAGCGGCGGGCGATTCCTTACCTTCTTGCAGTGGCTGCACTGGGGCGCGAACAGGCCCTGGTAGCACGGCACGCAGTAGTACTGGCCGGCGTTGGGGATGAAGGCGGCGGCGCCGATGGACTTCTCGCAGCCGTGACACACGAAGCAGTCCTCGTGCCACGCGGCGCCGGCGTACTGCAGCATCCTGGAGCCTGTGGAGGAAACGGCGTCATCAGCCCGAGTCAGCGTCTACGGCGTGATATCAGAGCCCATGACAAACGATGCCTTTTACGCGCGCGGCTGCACTTCTAAATAGCTCAAAGGTCTCATAAGCGGCGTCTGCAGAAGCAGAGCCTGTCGGACGGCAGTGACAGCAGCGCGTCGCAGCGTTTAGAGGCCTGAAGCTGAGCAGAGCGCGGTGGTCGTCACCCGACACGGCGCTGGAAACAATCAGCCTGTCACATCTCAACAGGCGGCAGGAATGCGGTCCGGCCGGGTCTCCGGGCGTCTACCTGGCTTGACGGTCCTGTCGCAGGCCGCGCACTTGGAGGAGAACTCGCTGCAGTAGCAGTCGCTGCACACCAGCGCGTCCTCCTGGCGCGTGAAGGGCTCGTCGGCCAGCGAGCGCTCGCAGCGGCGGCAGCGGAAGCAGTGCTCGTGGTAGTGCCGGTTCTCGTAGAAGAGCTCCTAGAGGAAGAGGGGGGGAGTGAGCGAGCGAGGGGCACCGGGGGCCGCGGGGCCGCGGGCGCTCACCTTGGCGTTGTGGCTGATGACCTCCTTACACTCCTGGCAGGTGTTGGCGAACAGGCGGTCGTAGCAGGGCACGCAGTGCGGCTGCTCCTCCACCTGGATGTACTTGCGTCCGTACAGGGACTCGTTGCAGTTCTTGCAGTCGAAGCGGTCGCTCATGATGCCGGAACCCGCCTGCTGCAAGACAGAGGGTTCACCGTGAGCTGGGAGTCAGGGGGGGAGGGAGGGGGGAGCAAAGCAGGAGAAGGAGAAGGGAGGAGAAAGATTTAGGACGTACAGAAACAGAGGGAGGAAAGGAGGAAGCTCAAACAAGAGAATGTTCCACGTCCTCCGCCAGCGATCGTACGTCTGCTCTCGGTTCCGTCATCGCTGCCTCCGAGGCCTCCGGCTCATTCTTGTGTGAAGCCCCCTGCAGCGGTTTGGCGCCCACACAACTCAACAGTATTAACTGTTGGGAGCTGAACAGAAACAGAGTTCTCACTTTCAAAGAGTCCCTGGAGGCTCTTTGAAATGTGCTCGGCTTGTTCTCGAAGGCCGATGCAGTGGAGGATCTGTGGTTCCTCACGAACGAGCGAAGATAACACAACCTCAGCTTCACTGCCATCATCGATCACAGCCCATATTCAACTTAGAACCTCCTTAACTTCTGAAGATTAAAGTCTTAATATTTCCCTTTAAAGGCTCCGATTGTGTCCCAGAGCTCAGCGGCCTCATTATTAATCATTTTGAGTCTTGTTTTCCTGCCTGAGTGATGCAGATGCTGAGTCCCACTGGGGAAAGCGATGAAGACGTCCAAGCTCGTCCTCTCACGGTGATGATAAATAATCATTTGTAGCTCATCAACGATCCAGTGAAGATCTTAGAGAATCCACTGGGACGAAAATAGCATCTGTGACAACGTTGGTCCAAACACGTACTGGAACAAAATGTTGTTGCTTGTTTTCGCTTGAGACGTGTAATAATCGGATTTAATTAAAGGCCACACGTCCGGCTTTGAAGAGCAGCTCTGACTCAACTGGTGAGAATTCATTTTGGCCTTTTAATGCGTCCGAGCCGCAGAGTGACCACACTGATCATCGTCTCTCAGACTCTGAGCTAAAACGTATGCGCTGAAGCTTGTGAACAGTTTTGACATTAAAAGAAACGAGGTGTGGGATGTTAACGACAGGCCAAACCATATGAATGCTGATGAAGGTGGAGGAAGAGGAGGAGGCGCAAAGGCAGACGCTTAAATATTTCACTTGAAAATACTTATTGTTTTTAAACGTTCTCCCATGTCTCTACAATGTCAGAGAGAAGAGATAGGTTCAACGCAGAGCAGCTGAGAAACGTGTGGTCTTGAAATCTCCCCGAGGGATGTGCGGCGACACCTCCTCCACCTCCATCACCTCCTCCTCCTTCACATCCTCCTACACCTCCTCCATCTCCTCCTCCACCTCTTCCATCTACTTCTCCATCTCCTTCTCCTTCACCACCTTCTTCTCCATGTCTTACTCCATCTACTCCTCCATCTTGTCCTCCTCCTCCATCACCCCCTCCTCCTCTGGAAGACATCAGTCCGAGCCCATTTGTTTTCCTTGTCCCTGTGGTTTGCTGTGAAGCCGCTCACAGGGAGTTGTTGCTTCTGGTCACCCTGAAAGCGGGTTTACATTCCTCGCGTCTGCTGCATCGGACGCTGCATCAGACGTCCCTCACGCGTCCATCCCTCCCTGCAGATAACGGCTCCGCTTCCTCCACGGTGGAGGCCAAGGGGACAGCGAACATCGCCTCCCCCGTCTGCTTCGTGTCAGGTCGGCCCCACTTCCCTCGGACGCCCAGAGGGCGACGCTTCTATTCTGGGCTGCGACACATTCGGTGAGAGAACAATGCTCTTCCTTCCGCTCATACACTCTTCACGTTCCTCTTCCTGACACACGGCATCTGCAGACATGTTGTCAGTCATCGAGCGCTGCCTCAAGCGTCCAGCAGGACACGATTATGTGGCTGGTGCTGAACTGCAGCAGCTTCTCAATGAACCCCATCACTGCTACAACCAATATTTAATGGTTCCTATCGACACAATTATGGTTGGGATTCAGCAACAGCGAAGTGAAGACGCGGAGCTGAGTACAGTGAGTCGATGCATACTGGGCCCAGCTCGCAGCCCCGTTCTGCCCACTGGCCCCAGTTTAACGTGGCTGTTAGCGGTTTATGTGCGAGGCGTGCGTTCCTCTGTGGAAAGCTCCTCATCCCCAGCGAATGCCCTTCCCGGATGCCCAGGCTCGCCGGAGGAGCGGCGCCAACGGGTAACTATAGCGCAGAGGTTCCCTCAGGACCCGGAGCTGAAAAGAATAAAACCTGCACA